>NW_006925501.1:0-1469 GCF_000298275.1 Orycteropus afer afer | reverse complement strand
CCATTTTTTAATATGTATCCTCTTATAAAATCAATAAAATCTGAAGGCTGAATAAAAACATTTCATACATTCAAAGATATGCAAACTTTACTTCTTAAGTACCTTTCCCTATGAAATTAATGAAAGATGTATGTGATAGTTGGAGCTATAAGCAAGAAAGGGAAAACTGTGACATCCAGAAAGAAGTGATATAATCCAGAGAGCAAGGACTTGAAGACTCAGGAAGACGGTAGTGTGAGGGGCCAAGAGGAGTGTGAAGTACACGGACTGTGATGCAGCAGGAATTCTATGGAGGGGTAGAGAGGGAAAAGCAAAAACCAAACTCACTGCCATTGAGTCGGATCTGACTCATAGCAACCCCTCCTTGGGTATCTGAGGCGGTATCACTAAGGAAGTAGATTGCCCATCTTCCTTCTGAGGAGTGGCTGGTGGGTTTGAACCACCAGCTTTCTGGTTAGCAGTCAAATGTCTTAGGCACTACACCACCAGAGCTAAAAGAGTTAAAATAATAAATTGCTTTAAAATAAAATAAAGATATGATAAGGAAGAAAGAAAAGAGACAATTTACAAAGACATTAGACACTCCAGGAAAACAAAAATATAATACAATGTTTTCAGCTTCATGATTTTCAATAATTATAAAATCATAATAATACACGCACCATTATTTTTCAACTAAAGACAAAGTGTAAAATAGTTGATTGTAGTTACAGAATAGAAGGCAAATACTGTCGTCCTTGATAACATAACAGTGCAGGTGGTAGAAGTAGAAAGGTAGAAAGAAGGTGGGGAATAGATAAAGGGAAAAGTAAAGGTACAGATACCATCATTATAAGGTGGGAAGCCAAGATATACTGTCTACAGTTGATGGGACAAGAAATTAATGGGTGAGTTTGTTAATGAAATAAATAGTGGTATATGCATATTCTTTAGAGTGGTTCCATGTGGAAAGTAGACTTGGAAGTTGGGGGAATGGGAAGAGAAAGGGCAGGGAACTGTTGCTTTTTTTTTTTTTTTTCAGTCCTTTTGTTGTTGTTGTTGTTGTTATGTGCCGTCCAGTCAAACCTGTCTGGTTAGCAGGCAAGTGTCTTAGCCACTATGCTACCAGAGCTCCCTTCAGTCCTTTAATACTTCTGAATTCTTTTAAAAGATGAACAAGATAAGTAGAATTTTTAAAAATTAAAATGAAAACATTTTATTGGGCTTGTAGATTATACTGGTGTTCTTGAATAGATACAAACAAAATATAGATATTTATAGAATGCGATGAAGGCAAAAAGTAATGCCATTACCATTTAATACTTTAAATTAATCTGTAAAGTTATGTTAATATCAAAGCCAAGTCTGAAAAAATGTATCAGCTGTTTTAATTAGAGAACTATTGAAAAATTATTGTTGTTGTTGTTGTTGTTATGTGCCGTCGAGTCGGCCCCGACTCATAGCGACCCCTCCTTGGGTTTCCGAGGCAG
>NW_006925500.1:6759-10482 GCF_000298275.1 Orycteropus afer afer | reverse complement strand
CCTTAGCATGTTTTCAGAAATCACCTTTAAATGGAAGTTTTCTTTGCCTTCATGTCACAACACAGTGGCTTTTGTTTTGCTTGATCTTCAGTTGGCAGCCTCTTCTACAGTATTTTCCACTAGACTGATGAATGTCTGAAGAGGGGGTTACCAATACGGAGCCATGACTTTGCAGACCTATTATCTGGATAACACTGATGGCAAAGGTAGCATTTCAAAATTGTTTTAAAACCTCTATAGAACAGCCAGGTATGGATTAAAAGGGAGTAGTTTTGTTCCACTAGTGGAGAAGTAAGAGGAGAATGACTATTGGGGGTGCGGTTTGAGAACATGGCTGATTTCATTTGCCCTTAAGCCCAGGTGGAAACACAGCCCCATCGTGAAGGCCCCGGAAATTCTCTGAAGACTTTTCTCCTGGCTCAGGGAGGCAATTTAAATATTTCTTGCTCTCAGGGACTTCTGCAATTTTCTCACTCATGACTTCAAATTGTTTCAGGGGAAAGATGTGTGAAACTTTTGGAAACTTCAAAAATAATGCCCTAAAGACTTAATTACATTAAGCTATTACTCCATTTCCAACAGCCAATCAGGAGTCTTAGGAGCTGGAATCCTTAGTCCAAATGAATTCTAATGGTTTTGTCCAAACCTTTGCTCACCTCATCACACTTTATTGATGATGTTGTAGAAGGAACTCATTTAGTTACATTAACTCTTGGATAATAATAACAGTAAGCGCAGCTTACAAATTTCCATGCATTGTTATAGGATTTTATACATATTGTCATTTAATTTATATTTGTTAAATTAGTGAGTGAAGAGAGATTTTTATTATACAAATAATCTGAAAAGTATTGTATTTACCTCTGAAACCTGGAATTTATAAGTGCCTGTGTATATATGAATGACATTTTTAAATTCACATCATATTTTGAAATTATATAATAGAAACCTAGGAGTCATTTCAATATTCCTCACATACAAAGTTCAGTGATATTAATAATGTTTTTCATGTTGTTCAACCATCATCATTAACCAATTTGTATATATTTACCATAATTTAAAAAAAAAAAACCCTAAGAGATACCAAATTATCAGATTTCCTCTTGTAGCACTACATGCTAATTTGTAATTCCATCCCACTCCACATTGTGGCATTTTCAAGGAAATCACCTAAGCAGATATACCTATTACCCAGATTAATTGGCATCAAATCCCTATCTGATATGAATTATTAGAAGATAAGGATGAATATAAATAGGTTCTATAGATGCAGATGGAGATAGGTGGTGGTGGTTGTTTTTAGGTGCCATCGAGTCAGCCTAACTCATGCAACTCTGTTGTTGTTAGGTGCCGTCAAGTCATCTCAGACTCATAGCAACCCTATGCACAGCAGAACGAAACACTGCCTGGTCCTGTGCCAGCTCCATGATCTTTGCTATACTTGAGCCCATCATTGCAGCCATTGTGTCAATCCATCTCTTTGAAGGCTTCCCCCTTTTTGTTGACCCTCCACCTTACCAAGAATGACATCTTTTTCCAGGGAATGGTCCCTTCTAACAACATGACCATAGTAAGTGAGACGAAGTCTGGCCATTCTTGCTTCCAACGAGTATTCCAGCTGCACTTCCTCCAGGACAGATCTGTTAGTTCTTTTAGCAGTCCATGGTACTTTCAGCATTCTTCGCTTAGCACCACAACTCAAAAGCATCAATTCTTTTTCAGTCTTCCTTATTCATTGTCCAGCTCTCACATGCATACGAGGCGATTGGAAATACCATGGCTTGGGTCAGATGCACCTTAGTACTCAAGGAGACATCTCTGCTCTTCAGCACTTGAAAGAGGTCCTTTGCAGCCAACTTGCCCAGTGCTACACATCGTCTGATGTCCTGACTGCTGCTTCCATTTCAATTGTACAGCAAAGCAATGTGAAATCTTTGACAACTTCAATCTTTTCTCCATTCATAATGATGCTGCTTATAGGTCCAGCTGTGAGGATTTTTGTTTCTTTAAATTGAGATGTATTCCATACGGCAGACTGTAGTCTTCAGTCTTCATCAGTGCTTCAAGTCATCCTCACTTCCAGCAAATAAAGTTGTGTCATTAGCATATCGCAGGTTGTTCATGATTCCTTCTCCAATCCTGATGCTAAATTCTTCTTCATATAATCCAGCTTCTCGGATTATCTGCTCAGCATACATGTTGAATAAGTATGGTAAAAGGATACAACCCTGACACACTCCCTTCTTGATTTTAAACCATGCAGTGTTCCCTTGTTCTGTTCCAATGACAGCCTCCTGGTCTATGTATAGGTTCCTCGTGAGTACAGTTAAGTGTTCTATAATTCCCATTCTTCTCAATGTTACTCATAATTTGTTATGATCCACACAATCAAATGCTTTTGCATAGTCAATAAAACACTAGTAAACATATTTCTGGTATTCTTTTCTTTGAGCCAAGATCCATCTGACATCAGCAATGATACCACTCATTCCACATCCTCTTCTGAATCCAGCTTGCATTTCTAGAAGTTCTCTGTCAATATACATATACCCAAATATGAACCCCAAAACAAAACAAAACAAAAAACCCAACTGCTATCGCCAATTTTGACACACAGCAACCCCCACAGGGTTTTCAAGGCTGTAAATCTTTACTAAAATGGAGTAACTCGTGGGTTTGAACCACCAACATTTTGGTTAGCAGCCAAATGCCTTAACCATAGCTCTACACGGAATCACTAACTTAGGTAAAATAGACTTGATGAAAGGTTTGAAGATAATGGGAAAAATCACAGCACTGAACAGGAAACAAAACTAGACACTCAACATCTTTGTTTCTGAAGTTCATTGACCACACTTGATCACACAAAAGCCCTTACTAGCCATCTTCTCAGGTTCTAGTCTGCCATCATGTGCTCAGAATCCTTCCCAAGAACAGAATCCTTTACCATTTCCTCTCTCCTTCTCCTCCATACCTCCAACCTGAAGGCCCTGGAAAGTCTTGTATCCAACACTCCTTACGAGAAGCCCCCAAATCAGACACAGCATTACTGTGCTTGAAGTTAACAGAATTTTTCTTTTACTTTTTCTGGCAGAGAAAGTTAGTTACTATGTTGTCATCCTATCTCCTTAAAGCTAGGGCACAGGTCATAATTTTACAGACTCAAATGGTTTATTGAAGTGTCACTCTCCTCCACAAATGTATACTTATTCCTCTCTCATCATCTATGATGTGAAAAGTACTACAGTTATAATAGTTGTACCTTTTCTTTTTCTAAACTTAGAAAAGCAGGCTTTTAAATGCCATAACATTAAAAATATCTCAACTGGAAATAATTCAGATAATACAGTGATGGAAGTTGGCACTAAAATATAACATCATCCCAGGAAGTCACCTTTGGAGGAAGTAGAAGATGTTCTAACTATCTCCCCTAGAGGAGGTAAGGGCTGAGGGCAAAAGCACAGTGCTGAAGAGATGGGAAACACACCAAGAGGCTGTTTTTCATGGAGTAAATTAGCACCATTTGAAAATGGTACTCGGATTCAGATGGAGAAAGCCGGCAGGTGCCGGCCATTTCCCTTTCCTCTGTTTCGTTTTCCACCTTTCTCTGCCCCTTCTTGCCACTGTCCCCTGTTTGATTGCTCAGCTCTTCCATCACCTCTGTAACTAATTCTTTATGTAACATTCCATCTGCTTGAAAGACTTATCAATGCTCCTGTTTTC
>NW_006925500.1:4062-5264 GCF_000298275.1 Orycteropus afer afer | reverse complement strand
TTCCTTCCGAGGAAGGTCGGGCAATCTACTTCCGTAGTGATACCACCTACAAAACACAAGGAGGGGTCGCTATGAGGTGGACCTGACTCAACAGCAGTGAGTTTTATGGTTATACGTCGCAAAAAGGACTTGGAGGCAGAATCTTTTGACCTCCTCCAAACTCACAAGAAGGAGACAGATTCACCGTTAGCAACATCAGCCCAGGCTTGTTCCTATGAGGCCAGACATGTCTCCACCTTCCAACCTTTTTACCAATTCTGACACTAAGCTTCCCTTCCAAGGCACTCTCTACTTCTTTGCTGGGTTCCATAATTCATTGCAATGGCCACACAGAACTCACAGACAACACTCATGATTATGGGGTTCATTAGAGAAGTAACAGGATACAATTCTTCCATCAGGACAGTCTCTCCTCTGCTATGCCTTCAAGCATGCCTCTCTGGTCTTGGTCTCTTGGCCTGGCCCCTGCTCTGTTCTGGCAAGTGTTACAAAGCTCTTTTAACTCTCCCAATAGATCCACCTAGGTGCACCCCACTCCACCAGAGAGCCTTTTTTCCCAAAGGCACTAGCTTTCCCACTGCATAGGCAGGCAAGCCCACTGATGTGTCTTGTGCCTCTTGGTTCTGCTGCTGCTGTCTCTCTGCCTATCATCTCTGCCATTTGTCTCTGCCATTTCTCTGACAAGGAGGCCCAGCATAGGGGTCTCAGGTCCAAGGACATGCTCCATTCCACCTCCAGCTCATGTCTCTCGATGCCAGTGAGATCCTCCTTTCTGCCTCTGGGAGGGCTCCTCTTAAGCCTAGAGAAATGGCAGTACTGTCCAATCCAAACATTAGGGTGTTTCGTACACCTTATTTCCATGACCCCATCCCCACAAGGGCACCATGTATATTATTTACATCACTAACAAGTTATCCAATCCCCTTGGTGGGCCACAACTCCTCTCATTTGCATAGTTCCACCCAGTAATCTGGTGGGGGTCACAAAGACCATGGCTAGAAGAGCTGCACCAAGTAATTCACTGCATCACACATGTTGTTAATATAATTATAAAATAATGCTTTTAAATAAATGAATGAACAGAAAATAGAAGTATTTTTCTTAAAAAAAAAAGACAAAGAACAAAAGCTGAATAGCAATAGTATTCAAAATAGTTCTTGTGCTACACAAAAGAGAAATTCAGAACATTGGAAGAGAATAAA
>NW_006925500.1:0-2582 GCF_000298275.1 Orycteropus afer afer | reverse complement strand
GTTCCTCCTCATCACTCGGGTATCAGCTCAAACACTGTTTTCCACAGAACTCTTTCTTCTCTGCCCTCTGTTAGATTAGTCTGACTCACAAACAGCATATGCCCATCCCTTGTGCACAGATACAAGAGATGAGGTTGCAGATTGGTGTCCACTAGGTATGTCCTGACCCAGAGGGTAGGCTATTGTCCCGTACAGTGTGCTCACAGCAAGATCAGTAATTTCCTTATCCTTAAGACCCATCACACAGCACCATTATTTTTTGTTCAACATTTGTTTTACTCACTAGACTGTAGGTTCCACAAGGTCAAGGACTATGTCCAAGTTCATCTCAACATCTTCTGTGCTGACCACAGTGCCTGGGCTATAACAAGTGTTTAATTATCACTTGGTGAATGAATAAGGGGGAAAGTAGTGGCAAAATTCTAATGTATTTTTAGAAACATTTGTTGACACTTTCAAAATACCAATTTGTTCTATGTTTTAGACATAAAATTACATAGATGTCAGCTGCTGAGTACAAAACATCAATCCTAGAAAAATATTTCTTTGAAATTTTTCAGGATCATATATAAACCCAACTTCAGTGACAGTAAAACTAACATATCAAATATGAATAGGAAAACCACCAATGGAAAAAATATTCACTGAAATTTTGGAGACCAAATCACTCATTATATAGTCTATTAAGAGCAAATGCAAATTTAGAGAAATAATATCAAAACTCTAGAAGATAATTAAGCCAAGGGTGTGTATAGAAAATATAAGATAAAACACAATACTAATTAAATACAGAAAATATGTTCAATCTCATTAGCAATATTAGAAATGAAAGCTAGAATAAGCAATGTAATATATTACACCTCTATAAACAATAAATATGTTTAAACATTTTCTCTGGTGTCAGCAAACTTGTGCAGAAAATGGCCCAAACAAATATTTCCAGCAGCAGTGTAATGGGGTAAGTTTTAGGAAAACAATCTGGCAAGTGCACCAAGAATCATCTCATAATTTATATCCTTCCAGTCCATAATCCTTTCTCTGAAGATCTGTCCTAATATCTCAATAATTTGATAAAAGAGAAAAGAGCTATATATCTATGTATGTATATATGTATGTGTGTGTGTGTGTGTATATATATGCCCATTATATTTCAATCTCAAAAATCTGATACAAATTAGAATGTCTAATTACATAAGGATGGTCAGCTAAATTATAGAAAGTCCACTTAATGAAATACTCAAGTATTAAAAGTTACTACTACAAGACTACAAAAGTAATGGGACATTATTGATATAACCATATAGTTTAAAGAGTTGGGTGAATATTCTATTATTCAATGTTAATATTCCATTAACATTGATCTAGTATTGACAGCTGATCTTTGACAAAGGGCCGAAACTTGTTAAGCGGGGAAGATAGTTTCTTTAACAAATGGTACTGGCAAAATTAGATGTCCATTTGCAGAATAATGAAACAGGATCCATCTCAAATTTACACAAAAACTAACTGAAATTGGATCAAAGATCTGAATGTAAAACCTAAAATTTTAAAGATCATAAAAGAAGAAATAAGAACAAACTTAGGGGCCCTAGTATATGCCATAAAAATATTATCAAACATAACTAAAAATGCACAAATACCAGAAGACAAAATAGATGACTGGGATCTCCTAAAAATTAGACACTTATGTGTATCAAACGATGGCCCAAACACCATCTCACCAAAAGAATAAAAAGAAAACCCACAGACTAGAAAAAAAAAATTGGTAGTGATATATCAGACAAGGGGCTAATCTCTAAAATTTATAGAAAATTTCAACACCTCAACAACAAAAAGACAAATAATCCATTTAAAATGGGCAGAGGACATGAACAGACACTGCAGAAAAGAAGACATTCAGGCAGCCAACAAACACTCGAAGACAGGCTCATACTCATTTTGAAGAGATGCAAATCAAAACTACATCAAGACATCATCTCCCCAGCACTAATAGCAAAACAAAGTTTAAAAAGAAAACAACAAATGCTGGCAAGGAGATGGGGAGACTGGAACCCTCATACACTGCTAGAGGGAATGTAAAATTGTGCACCCACTGTGGAAAATGGTATGGCGCTTCCTTAGTAAGCTAGAAATAGAAATAGCATATGAGCCAGCAATCCACTACTAGGTATATATCCTAGAGAAATAAGAGCTGGGACACGGATGGACACATGCACACTCATGCTCATCACAGCACTATTCACCAGAGCAGAAACAAGGAAACAACTGAAGTGTCTATCAACAGATAATGGATAAACAAACAATGGTACATACACACAACAGAATCATATGCTACATTAAAGAACAACAATGGATCTGTGAAACATCTCATAACATGAATGAATTTAAAAGACATTACACTGAGTGAAATTAGTCAACTACAAAAAAAAAAAAACAAATATTGTATGAAACACTGTTGTAAAAAGTCAAGAAAAGATTTTCTTTCACACAGAAAGAAATATTCTTTGATGGTTACCATGGTTAGGAAGGCAAGTGAGGGTGAACCACAAACTAGAGGGTAGACGTATATTAATTTGGGTGAA
>NW_006925499.1:5171-10664 GCF_000298275.1 Orycteropus afer afer | reverse complement strand
GGCGCGGGATCGGGCAGTGTTTCGTTCTGCTGTGCATGGGGTCGCTATGAGTCGGAAACGACTCGACGGCACTTAACAACAACAACAACAACAGGGAAGTAATAGGCTACAACTCAGGTTCAGGAACGTGCTCAGGATATAATTCTTCAATCAGGATAGTCTCCCTTCTGTTATGCCCTCAGGCACAACTCTCTGGCTCTTGGCCTCTCGGCCTGGCCTCTGCCCTGCTCAGGCAAGTGTTATAAAGCTCTTTTAGCTCTGGCAATAGGTATACCTAGGTGAACCCCATTCTGCCAGCAAGTCTCCTAGTCAAAGGCACTCAGCTTTCCTACTTCATGGGCCGGCACTGCTCTGTCTCATGACTCTTGGTTCCACTGCCACTGTCTCTCAGCCAGGCATCTCTGCCAGACCTCTGCCTCTCAGACAAGGAGGTCCAGCACAGAGATAGGGATCTTGGGTCCAAGGACATGCTGTACTCCAACCCCAGCTCTTCTATCTTAATGGCAGTGAGATCCCCCTTTCTGTCTCTAGGAAAGCCTAGCAGAATGCCAACACTAACCAATCTCCACATTAGAGTTCCATACACCTTACTTGCATGGTCCCACACAGTAATCTAGTGGGAGTCACAATGACTATGGCTATTAAAACCATACCAAGTAATTCACTGCACCACATACCCAATTACAATGAAGCTTGAAATCACCTGGTTTAGCCTGCATGTGCTACCAGCATAAAACCAAACCAAACCAAACTCACTGCTGCCAAGTCAGTTCCAACGCACAGCAACCCCTCCTTGGGTTTCTGAGGTGGTATTTCTATGGGAGTAGATTGTCCAGTCTTCCTTCCAAGGAGTGGCTGGTAGGTTTGAACCGCCAGCCTTCTGGTTAGCAGTCAAATGCCTTAGGCACTACACCACCAGAGCTCATGGCACTGTTGCTTTCATTGCTGCCAGTGTTGTTATAGTCACTGATTTTGTCAAGTTTTCTAGTATCTTAGCTACAAGATCGTGGTAATTAGTATCTGTGAATGTATATCAATAACTTTTGAGAATGGAGCAGTGACTAAAGGAAAAGCAGGAAAAAAAATAATAAAGGCTTCTGCTCAGTTACTAATAATATTATAATTCAATGTAGAAAGATTTTACAAAATAATTTTGTTAGTATTCATATAATCTAAGAAATATTACATTTAAGCAATTTACAGCTATATTTATCACATATTATTCTGATTAAAATTGCTAATAAACACTACTAAGGACTCTGTATGGTCAGGTATGGGAGGAAGTTCATGGCGGGGAGTGATGTCATGAGTTACCTCAGTGGGTGACGCCAACCCTAGTGACACCACTGACCAAATTACTGCATTACCACCAGCAGAATGTGGATAGAAATTAACTCCATCTCCAGACCTGGCCTTTACAAACCCTCTGTATGAGCCTCCACGTTACCTTTCTTGCCCATGTGCTGGTTGTATGTAGAAGGTTCAGCAAAGAAATTTGAGATCCTAGGAGGGGCAGAACCACAGATAGAAGGAGCCAAGGTCCTTGCATCATGGCCTGGATGGCTGCCCACTGAGAATTCTCATGAAATATATTGTGAATGAGAATACACTCTTACTGGGTTAATGCTGTGAGGTTTCTTACCTGTTTGTGCTGCAGCTGGGAGTCCTTTGGTTTATACATAAGCTAATACATAGGTCAGAGATCTGGTGGTGTAGTGCCTAAGGCACTTGACTACTAACCAGAAGACTAGTGGTTCAAACCCACTAGCAGCTTCTTGGAAGGAAGATTGGGCAATCTACCTCAGTAGTGATACCGCCTCGGAAACTCAATGAGGGGTCGCTATGAGTCGGGTCCCACTCGATGGCACATAACAACAACAACAACAATGGGAAGGTGGAACTGGGTGCACGTGTACATGATGGCATGGGTGCAACTGTTGGGACTGTTGGGAATTGTAATGAGGGAAATGAAGTCACAGGGACCAAATGAAGAAAACGCAGAGTCCTCAGGTTGGTGTATGCATTTATTTGATGAAAACTTGCGTATTCTCAGGGTAGACAAGTCAAGGAGAGGGTGAGAGCAGAGGTCCTGAGCCAGAGCAAGTGGGTATACCAACAAGGAACCAGGCAGCACTCTTCATGGGCCAGATAGTCTTCTTCCAGCCCAAACAGGTGGTGGCTCATATCTTTGTTCTAGCAAATTCTCTGGAAGAGAAAGATTGGGTGGCTAACAGCCAGGGAACCCTGGGAGATATACATTTCCAAACCTGATAGCACCCTAGATTCCAGATAAGAGAACAGAAATTTGTTCTGAAACATCAGCAGTTACCCACTTTGGAGAAGTTTCTCCCTAGAAGTTTGTTGATTTAGCAGACAAATGGACACTGAGTATCCATCCTTAACCCTAACTGAGACAGGGGTGCCAATGGAGAGGCCTAACTCAAGATGCAGTAATTTGGGCCTTGGCCAAAGAAGGGATGAACAAACTAGTATGTGATATATGAGAGACTCAAAGGCATGGAATGGGAGTCCAGAAAAGTAGAAGCCCCTTGAGGGATGTCTTGGTTTATTTTGAGGGAGTGGCAGCCTTGATTTGGAGTTAGGAGGGCATTGCCTTCTGCTGCCTGTTTCTTTGACCAGGATTTGCATGAGTGGAATCTTTTGCTCGGGATCACAGCTTCTGCACAGAGGGAAAGAGCAGTGAGGAAGCATGCCCAGGTCGCTTCTCCCCACCCCCACTCCAACCAACTCACTCTTTTTTCAAGCAGATATTTCCACAGTAGGTGCGGCAACATATGGCATGTTTCGATTTACAGTGATGGTCTGTGGTGCAAGTTCTGTCACAGTACTTTGGTGATTTAGGAGGTGTACTACACGGTGCAACTTTTGTTTCATCAACTGGAATTAAGATGGTAGATGCTGGTTCAATCTACCCACCCACAACTTATACAGAAAAAAAACTTTCACAAGCTCCACATTATCTGAAACCTGAGCTGAAGCTACAGCAAGATATTTCTCTAACTTTCAAAAAAATCCTTTCCTTACCTCCTTCAATTCCAGCCAGTACTGTATCTCTACATAGAAGACCATTCTCACAGGCCTTGCTTTCCCTCCTTCCACATGTCCTCACAGCAATGCAGGCCTCTAGGCCTTCTCTCAACTCCTGAAATGTAGGACCTGGGACACCCTCAATGTGTATGACCCCATCCCACCAAATCTATTCTCATATAACTTTAGACTTCAGGGCCTGCATTATCCTCTAGCTCCAATCTCCACATCCAACTTGTAGAACGTGACACTGAGCCTTGTGATGATAGGAACCTACTTTTCTCCCTTTCTCTTCGCCTTTCTGATGATATCACCTGAACACTCAGCTTCTTTCCAAGAAGAAGTTCCCCTAAACTTGTCATCCCTTCATTGGCCCCGTTTTCTTATGACCACAAACATTCATCCACTAAGTACACCATATTTTCCAGTGTTGTTAAGGATTCTTCTCCTCAAACTAAATGAATGTGTTCAATACTACCATTCTGGTGTTTGTGAAAGGCACTCTAAGCTAAGGCACAAGATCTGGAAATATGGGCTGAGAGAGCAGCTCTGTGATGGTGTTTCTCTACCCCTATTGATTCAACATTGGAAAATATTAACTCCCACTTGCTGTGGAATGTAAATGAAAGCTATGTTCTTTTTCCATATACCCGTAATTGCTTTCAGAACTGGAAGGAGGAGCTTGGAATGTTCCCAGATTGGGAACGTCCAGCTTAAACTCGTTTGAACATCTCTGCTTCAGGAGGGTTGTAAAGGATGATCCCAGAAATGTGAGCCCTGAACCAGGTGTTCTGGACATCCCCACTCCCTCCCTTGCCACATCACTTACCTGAGGTTTTCTCCCAGAGCCCTCCCAGCACAGGCAAAACCATCACCACCACATAGGCAAGCATGATAAGTAGGAGGGCCCAGAGCTTCATGCTACTCTCCTGTGTGTCTCTATATTAAGTTCTTGCAGAAGAAGGATCTTTGCCCAATGCTGCTAAAGAATTGGAGAAGGGGAAGTGTAAGAAAGAGAGAGGAAGTGCTTGTGAATACTGTCTTATTCCTCCTACTACTTTACCTTTTCACCCTCTGTCACTCAACAAGGTATCAACGCCCTAGCTGGGCAGTGGCTTCCCCAAGGTGCCTTCTTCATGTCACATCTCATACCCTTTCTTTCACACAAATATTTCATTTAAAAGTGCATTGCTTTTTTTTATGGTGATTAAAAAACAATACCTCTTCCAATTATACAATTTGCAAAATGCAAAAAAAAAGTAAAAAGAGAAAATATAGATAAATATTAGTAATTACATCACCCAAAGATAACCAGTATACTTGAGTACTTTTATGTTATATTCATTATTTTTATGAAATTGGAATCATGCAATGGATTAATGTCCTGATTTCTTAATGTATTAACCTATGTAAGAGAATGATAGAATGGAAGTTTCAGTTAAGATCCTAAGACAAAGGATATCAGAGTGAGCTAGGAGATGGCTCATTCAGCAAGACTTGAAAAAAACTGATGGCCATGAACTCATTAGGTAACAAGTACATTACTTCAGTAAAAGAAATATATAATGAAACTACAGTAATTGAAGCAGTATAACATTAACATAAAGATATACAAATAGATCAGTGGAAAAGACTAGAAACCAGAAATAAATGCCCACATATGAGGGTAGCTGCTTTTTGATAAAAGTTCAAAAGCAGTACAATGAAGAAAGAATAGCATTTTCAACAAACTGTGCTGAAATGATCTGACATCTATAAGCAATAAACACAGAATTCGTTTTTGGACTACCTTCTCACCACCTCTTCTAGTCTTTTCTCTTATTCTTCTATCCACCTGTCACCACGCCTACTTTTACACTGAGTGCCACCTTTCTACACATTCTTCCATGCTTTCCTTTATGTATTTGTTTTTATAATTACAAAAGCAGTTCATATTTATTGTAGAAAACTTTTAACACATTAAAGAGCACAAAGAAGAAAACAGAAAATGACCAATAATTTAAGGATTCCAAGATAGCCACTGTTATCATTTGATGTATATCCTCCATGTAGATTGCATAATGTGTGTACCTATGTAACAACTAGGCACCTCCCATATAGAGGTGACAGTCAACATTTCTTGTTGGGCTTGTATTAGATAGCACTGCAGTCACAAAGGAACACAAATCTAACTCCAAAGATACTGAGAATTTTACTGATGGTATAATAGAAAGATGAAGGAAGGGGTTACATCACATAATACATAAAAACATTTTCTTAAAACCATCCATTTATCTCTCCCAAATACTTCACTCTCTGTGGCTGCTGAGAGCTCTGATGGCACAAGTAGTTAAAGCATTAAGCTGCTAACAAGTGTGCATGCAGTTCAAACCCACCAGAAAGATGAGGCAGTTGGTATCTGTAAAGATTTACAGCCTTGGAAACACTATGGGGCAGTTCTACTCT
>NW_006925499.1:2328-3576 GCF_000298275.1 Orycteropus afer afer | reverse complement strand
ATGTTCTTGTTATGGCTCTCACTTCTTTAGGGTATATACCTAGTAATGGGATGGCTGGGTCAAATGGTATTTGTATTTCCAACTTTTGAAGGGATCGCCATACTTCCCAGCAGTATTTCAGGTATCAGCAGGGTCATCTATGGTGGATGGGTTTCAGTTGTGCTTCCAGAGTAAGACAGACTGGGAAGGAGGACAGGGACATGCACTTCTGAAAAAACTGGTCACAGAAAACCTTATGAATAGTAGTGAGACATTGTCTGATATATTACTGGAAAACTATGAATAACAGTGAAATATTGTCTGATAAAGTGCCTGAAGATGAGCCCTTCAAGTTGGAAGGCACACAAAATACTGCTGAGGAAGAGCTGTCTCCTCAAAGCACAGTCACAACCTTCATGAAGCGGATAGAGTAGAATTTTCAGGACCTCTGTTTGCTGGTGGAGCACAACTCAAAATGAGAAGAAATGGCTGCAAACATTCATTAATAACTGGAAGGTGGAATGAATAATGTATGCATCTAGGAAAATTGGAAGTTGTCAAAAATGAAGTGGAATGCATGAAAATCAATATCCTAGGCATTAGTGCACTGAAAGGGACTCATATTGGCCATTTTGAATCAAATAATCATGATGTACTATGCCAGGAATGAAAAATTGAAGAGGAATTGTGTCACACTCATCTGCTAAAAGAACATTGATAATTGGAATGTGAAAGTTAAAAACAAAGAAGAAACTTGAGTAGCTGGAAAAAAATGTCCTTAGGGATGGAAATGATGCCATAGATCACATGACAGAATTTGGCAAGACCAATGGCTTACTCATTGGAAATATCTTTTTTTCAACAACATAAATGGCAACTGTACATGTGGCCCTCACCAGGCAGAATATACAGGAATCAAATCACCTACAGCTGTGGAAAGAAGTAATGGAGAATCTCAATATTATCAGTCAAAACAAGGCCAGAAGCTGACAGTGGAACAGATCATCAATTGCACATAAACAAGTTCAAGTTGAAGCTGAAGAAAATTAAAACAAGTCTATGAGAGCCAAAATAAAACCTTGATTATATCCCACCTGTATTTAGAAACCATCTGAAGAATAGATTTGAGGCATTGAACACCAATGACTGAAGACCAGACAAGCTGTGGGATGACATCAAGAACATTGTACATGAAGAAAGCAAAAGGTCATTAAAAAGACAAGAAAGGAAGAAATTTGCTCTTGAATGGAAAATAGCTAAAATGAATGG
>NW_006925499.1:0-1123 GCF_000298275.1 Orycteropus afer afer | reverse complement strand
ATAATCCTGGAGCCCTGAGCTTTGAAAGGAACTATACACAAGTGGATTAGGCACCAACTAGTGGGAAAACCTGAATGAAAACAGTGGGTACAGAGATGGTCAGAGCTGCAGACTGTCAGCTACTCTGATGGGACCAATAGCCAGATTATTTTCAAGTGGTGTTGGGACCTGAGAATTGACCTAAAGATCAGCCCTTGTCCCCAAGGGCTGCAGGGACGACTGCACTGGTGGCCTATGACTAGGAAGGAAAAAAGCAAGGAGGGAGACAACCTGAGCTGTTGACTTTTGGCTATCTGGAGGGCACAGCCATTTTGATTGTTTACATGTGGCAGACATTTTGGATATTTAAAATGATCAAGGGTGCAGCCATTTTGCATGTTTATAACCAGCAGCCATTTTGGATATTTAAAATGACTGAGGGCACAGCCATTTTGAATCTTTACAAGTGACTAGCGTTTTGGATTTTAAAATGATAGCAATCTCATTAGCATTCCAGGGACCTAAGAATAGGCTCTGTTTGCCAAGGTCCACAGGGACATACGAGAAGCTGACAACAGGAAAGGAGACAGGTGGTGAGTGTATAAGTGCTGTCAACTAGTGAATACAGGTGCACAGCACAGTACCCTGCTTGCATACATAACATACAAACAAAGGAAATTAAAATCATGGGCAAGTCACTCCAATATACAATCACCAATTAAATATAAACACAAAAATGTCACAACACCTCAGAAACAACAGAGCATCACAGTCCACACAAAGAAGCAAGATAAAGCAGGAGAAACAAGGGACCAGGATACAGACCCAAAACAGAGCCCTGAGGAAGACCCAGCATTGGAACTCCCTGATAAGGGATTCAAAAGAATTATATTTAGGTATCTTGAAAGGATTGAGAGACAGATCAAGGAAAACACAGACAAAACCCTAGAAGAATTTCAGAAAAAGATACAAAAACAAAATGACAAAATAAATGAAAAATTAGAAATCATTCAAAATCTACAGATAGAAATCCAGAAGATTAATACTAAATTGGCAGAAATAGATAAGGCATTGAAAGGGCAAAGCAGTAGAATTGATGACAGAATTAATGAGATTGAAGGCAAATACTTCTTTGGAAAGGGAT
>NW_006925498.1:9302-10587 GCF_000298275.1 Orycteropus afer afer | reverse complement strand
GAAGCTCTACTGAAACCTGTCCACCATGGGTGACCCTGCTGGTATTTCAAGTACTGGTGGCACAGCCTCCAAACTCACAGCAACACCCAAGTGACCAGAATATGGCAAACTGAAAGAGGAGTGGTGGTGAGCAAGACTGTTGTTGTTATGAGGTGCTGTCCAGTCAGTTCCATCTCATAGTGACCCTGTGTACAACAGAATGAAACACTGGCTTGTCCTGTGTCAGCCTCACAATTTTTGCTATACCTGAGCTATTGTTGTAGTCATTGTGTCAATCCATCTCATTGAGGCCTTCCCTATTTTATTGACCTTCCACTTCACCAAGCTTGATATCCTTCTCCAGGGAATGGTCAACAAGGTTAGAGAGGAAAAAAAAATATATAAATACATATATATTTATGTAATAAATATATAAAGCTTCTTTCAATCTGAGTTTACATATTGGTTTTTCCAGCTTATATGTTGATCATTGGCTGATCATGATGGACTGCAGGTTTACAACATAATGATTCTTCTGTTTTTAATTCTACATTAAGTAGAATTTTGGGGAAAAAAGAGTAACTTTTTAGTTTCTTTTCCTCTCTCACCATTATTATTGATGTTGTTGTTTTTATTTTTATTTTTAGTATAAGTATGAGCTTGTGGATGTTTCTATCCCATGTGTTTTAATTTGTTCCCATCATTATTCATTTTCATGTTCAAATTGTCCTGCATTTGGCTAGTGGAAATTCCATCACACTAGCTCTTTTGTCTTTGCTTTGAGGCCCTAGATGTTCTAAGCTCATTTTATACTCTGTCTACATAGACCTGGAATTATCCATTTCTCATGGAGCCTGATTTCTTTTATCAGAGAATTATATTTATATATCAAAATCAGACAGCTCTGTTTATTGATACTAAAATGTTATTACTTTTCAACTCTTTTAGTGGACAGAGATAAAGAATTTTTTTTTTTACTTGTTGGTATTGGTTGTTGCTGTTGTTCATTAATTTTGGTTTTGATGATTGTTGGTGATGGTTGTGGTGTTTGTTGTTTGCTGTTTATTCAATTCTGTCATGGTTACGTTTCACATCTTTGGGTGGTTTCAAACTGCCAAACTTTACATTAGTAGTCAAACACTTAACAGTTTGCTCACCCTTTGACTCCTAGACAATTATTTTCACAAAATATAGTCTTATATTCCTAATTCAAATCCAACAGCACAGTGTTCTTCCTACTTTATCCATTCTACATTTATATTTACCTGCTTACTCAGTGAAATCTTTTGTTTCAAAAATATTGGCC
>NW_006925498.1:6800-7902 GCF_000298275.1 Orycteropus afer afer | reverse complement strand
CAGGGCAGCATGATTTGTGGCAGCATAACTTGATTTATGACAATATTACTATAATATTTGTCTCCATCTTCACCTGACCATCTTCCATATTGGCTCTCTGTCTGTGATTTTTCCCTTTTCATTGGGACACCAGTCATATTGGATTGGAGCCACCCTGCTGCAGTATGACTTCATGTTAACTAATTGAATCTGCAAAGATTTTATTTTCAGACAAGGTCATATTCACAGGTACTGGGAGTTAAGACTTGGACATACCATTTTGGAGACACAACTCAACCCCTAACATGACCTTTTCAAATTTTGTCAAGCTGCTCCCATGGTGAAAAAGGGTATTTCAGTGAAGTTTGAATTCCACATTTTCTACTATATTTGAGTATTGTTTTACATGTTTAAAGGACATTCATCTATCTTTTTTCTGCAAAAGGCCTTCCTTGGCACATATACTTATTACATTGTTTGTTTTTCTTTCCTCTTAATATTTTTTACCTTATTATTTTGAAATAATTTAAAAATTACAACATAGCTCCAAAAATAATCAGACTACCTTTGTGTCCCCTTTATCTACCTCCCCCCTAATATTGATACTTACATAACCATATTACATCTATCAAAATAAAAAAATTAACACTCTCTTAAACTACACATCATGTTAAAATACAACCTGTTTTTTAACTAATAAAGTTGTTCTTTTCCAGGATTCTATACAAATATCATTTTTTTTTTTTTTTGTGGTAAATATTTTTTGTAACAAAACATCTGTCATTTCATTGTTCTACACATGTACATTCCAGGGACATGGATTATGTTCATCATGTTGTTCAGTCATCAGCATTATCTGTTTCCAAATGTTTTCATCATCCTTAACAGAAGCTCAATGTTTGCTTAATAGGAGTTATCTTCTCCCCATCCTTCTTGCCCTTCCCAGGTAACTAGTAATAAACTTTAGTTCTATTAGCTTGACAATTTTATCTCAGGAATTCAAGAGTGGTTTAATAGTAGAAAATTAATCAGTGTAATAAATCACATTAACAGAACAAAAGAAATGAACCACATAAACACTCAAATGACACTGAGAAGCTATTTGAAAGAATTCAACACACTT
>NW_006925498.1:5148-5770 GCF_000298275.1 Orycteropus afer afer | reverse complement strand
GGGATATAAGATCAGCACACAAAATCTAGTTGGATTTTTATACATTAGTAGTGCACCTTTATTTTGAGAGTTCTTTATATATTGAGGAAATGGGCTGTTTTCCTGTGATATATATTTCCCAGTTTTTCATTTGTTTTTGTTCTCCCCCTCTGGAACATGCTTCTTCCTTTCACCCCATACCACTTTCTTTCTTATGCCTGGCTTTTTGTTATCTAATTACGTTTTTGTAATTTCTTCTTGTAGTATCCTCAGAGTTTCCTTCCCAGCATTTATCGACAAGTGCACTTTTATATTTATTTATTTGCTTGTTTTATGTCTTCCCTTACTTGATTCTAAGCATCAAGAATACAAGAGCTGTGTTTACCTGTGTATATAAAGTGCTACATGCAAAACAATTCAATATTATCTGTTGAGTTCAATGAGCAGACTATCAAGAAACGTTGCCATAGAAGAAAACATTGAATAATTCAACATATTTGTTTATAAGAGAGAAGATTAAATGAGAGCATGATAGATAACTTCAAGCATTTAAAAAGCTATCATGTTGGAAATTTAGATTTTTTTTGTATGTAATTCCAGTGGCTAGTTAGGAAGGAAAAAGAGCTATATATTTTCCCCTAAA
>NW_006925498.1:3539-4518 GCF_000298275.1 Orycteropus afer afer | reverse complement strand
AGATCACACCAACTTTAACATGTTAGATATGAGCTTGGATTTTGAAATTTAAATATGTTAATGGAACAAGTTAACAATTTAGTCTCAATACCCCAAATGTACATTCTGATATTGAGGGTCTCTTCAGGTAAATGGAAAGTACTTTGAGTGAATGAACTCATGCAAATCCTGACAAATGAGGAAATTATTTCAGTCTCAAATTACATAGAATTGGTTTTCAAGACATAACATGTCCCACTAATTGATGCTTGAACACTAATGATTGAAACCAGAGGAATTGTGGGATGATATCAGGGGCATCATCCACGAAGAAAGCAAAAGGTCATTAAAAACCCAGCAAAGGAAGAAAAGACCAAAATGTATTTCAAAAGAGATTCTGAAACTTGCCCTTGAATGGAGACTAGCTAAAGCAAATGGAGGAAACAACAAGATAAAAGAGGTGAACAAAAGATTTCAAGGAGCAGCTTGAGAAGACAAAGTCCATTATTATAATAAAATGTGCAAAGACCTGGAGTTAGAAAACCAAAAGGGAAGAACATGCTCAGCATTTCTCAAACCAAAAGAACTGAAGAAGAAAAAAAATCCAAGCTTTGAGTTGCAATATTGAAAGAGTCTATGGACAAAATATCGAATGATGCAGGAAACATCAAAAGAAGATGGAAGGAATACACACGACTGTACCATAAAGAATTGGTCAGCATACATCCGCTTCAGGAGGTGGCATATGATCAAGAACCAATGCTATTGAAAGAAGAAATCAAAGCTGCACTGAAGGAATTGGCAAAGAACAAGGCTCCAGTAACTGACAGAATACCCACTAAGATGTTTCAACAAATGGATGCCACACTGAAGACACTCTCTCATCTATGCCAAGAAATTTGGAAGACAGCTACCTGGGCATCTGACTGGAAGAGATCCATATTTGTACACCTTCAAAAGAAAGGTGATCACACAGAATGTGGAAATTATCAAAAAAAAA
>NW_006925498.1:0-2528 GCF_000298275.1 Orycteropus afer afer | reverse complement strand
TGAAGAGCAAAGATGTCCCCTGGAAGACTAATGTGCACCTAACCCAAACCATGGTATTTTAAATCACCTCATATGCGTGTGCAAGCTGGACAATGAATAAGATTGATGTAAGAATAGTTGCTGCTTTTGAGTTGTGGTGTTGGTGAAGAATACTGAAAATACCATGGACTGCCAAAAGAACTAACAAATTTGTCCTTGAAGAAGTGCAGCAGGAATGCTCCTCCACAGCAAGAATGGCCAGATTTCATCTCACCTACTTTGGTCATTTTGTCATAGGGACCATAGCCTGGAGAAGGATGTCATGCTTAATACAGAGGAGGGTCAATGAAAAAGAAAAAGGCCCTCAATGAGATGGCTTGACAGTGACTGCAATGTTCAGGTACAGCAAGGATTGTGAGGCTGCAAAGGATAGGGCAGTGTTTGTTCTTTTGTACATAAGGTCGTAATGTGTTAGAGCTCACTCAAAAGCACCTAACAACAACAATACTACTTGTGGTGAGGAGGTCACAGCATTCCAACGTACACTTGAAGATATTTTAATCCATGGACTGATCTATCTCTATCTCACATTTCACTTATCCTTCCATGAGAAATTCAGGGCTGATATGCATAGAGCCTAAGGCATTTGACTGCTAATCAGAAGTCTAGTGGTTCAAACCCACCAGCCACTCCTCAGAAGGAAGACTGGGCAATCTACTTCTGTAGAGATACCACCTCAGAAATCTAAGGAGGATTCACTATGAGTTGGAACTGACTCGATAGCAGTGATATTATTTTTTATTTTTTGTAATTTTAATTATATTTTAATGTAATTAAGTGCTTATCAAAATATACAAATAAAATAAACAAATATTAAAGTAAATCACATCTAGTAATAGGAGCCAAAATCTGGACAAAAACAGTGGAGGTAAATTATTTAATCATCAAATATGGAAACCTAGGAGCTCTTTTGCACATGGATGACTAACAGGCTGGAAGAACAGATATATTTTTCAGAGTTCTTTAAGGCAAACATTTTGCTCATCATCATGTGCTCAAAGAAATACTACAGTTTCATAATCTGTTCTACATTTTTCAAGTTCATTCTATTTGCTACAGAGGGTGATTTTGCAAGCACACCTGCACAGTTTTATGTTTATAAAAATGGCAATTATGATGATGTACCATTGAAATAAAACTTCACTAGGTGTAAATTAAAGAGTGAAAACAATGATCTGCTAAAAACTATGATTTTGTCATCTGTTCCATTCATCAAAATTGCAATTAATTTCTTCCTTTCCATTGTTATTGTGGTAAAAACAAAGGCCAGTAGTCTCACATCTGGCTTCAGATTTATAAAGGGAACATTTCCTTCTTTCACAAAGCTCTAAAAGTACTGTGTATTCTTTGTTAGATGAGACAGTTAAAATTCTCTTGTATTCAATGTCTCGTATTCATTGTGATTTAGACTCTGGAGAATTTGCAAGCCAAGTATGGAAGCTGTGTTTGATTAAAAATAAATGTCTTAAAAGAGTCTCTCTTGTTTTCTAATTGTTTTGAAATGTCTATGATATTATTAAGATTTTAAAAGTGATGCCAGCACATTGTTAGTATTTACTTTACAATTAATGTGAAAGAATGGGTATTTTTATTTTTTTATTGTGATTTGGGTGAAAATTTACAGAGCAAATTCACTTTCTGTACAGCAGTTGATATATACTTTTTCTCATGACATTGACCACGATTTACCACAAAGCAACAGCTCCCCCCCCCCCCCCCCCCCCCCATAGTTACCTCCTCCCTGTGTCCACCCTCCCTGCACTTCTGCCCCCTGAACTGTCTCCCTGTGCATATAAACAGCCCTTTTTTCTCCCATAATTGGTCTCTCCAAGGAGTGTATCTACCTCAGGTAAATGCTCAACTCATATGACTGTCCTTTGTTTGGCTGGAAACCACAGGTGTGGGTTCACTTCCAGACCTGAAGGGCAGCTAGGGGCCATAGTCTCAGTAGTTCCACCAGGCTCTATCAGACCAGCAAACCTGGTCTCCCCCTCCTCTTTTTTTCTACAAATGATTGTGAGTTTTGTTCCACATTGTTCTCCCTCTCTATCAAGGATCTCCTACATAGATCCCCTTCCAAGTGATGATAGTGGTAGCTGGGTACCATCTAGTTCTTCTGGTCTCTAGTCATATAGGCTACAGATCAGATGGGGTACCAGTTGTTAGGACCAACTGTTTCCATGAATTTTTGGCTTTCTTCATTCTTCTTTGCTCTGGATGAGGAGAAATTCATCATTGCATCTAGAGGGCAGCTTGCTAGCTTTCAAGATCCCAGTTGCTACTTGCCAAAGTAGGAGGTGGAACAATGTTTTGTATAGTATGTTATGCCAAATTGAGCTTGATGCCCCCTGGGATTATGGTCCTGAGCCCACAGGTTCCACTACTCAGTCCCTTTGGGTAGCTGGCTATGACCAAGCAGTGTCTACAACCTTGCCCCTTGTCAGCTCTACTATACACCTGGGAATTCTGATCATTCACATAAACTTATA
>NW_006925497.1:10925-11974 GCF_000298275.1 Orycteropus afer afer | reverse complement strand
GAATTTGTTGCTGTCATTTTGTTATGTGTTTTTTCATGGTGTCCCATTTTTCTTTGTTCCATATTATTTTCTGTGCTGGGCTCATTATGTTTATGAATTGTGTTATCATTTCCTTTGTTGCTGCTGTTTTAGTATATGCAGAATATTTGTGCTTGTCCTCTTTTTTATTTTGATGTGAAGGTTTATCATTTTTCTTTGAGGTTACCCTATGATTTAAAGGGAGTACTTTGAACAGACTATCAAAAATAGCAAATAACAACGACCATTAATACACAAGATGACATATCACAGAAACCACAGCTATGGACATATCAAAAGCAAAATGAGCTTATAAGACTATAAACAGGGAACCAGACACATCAATTGGCAAATGACGACAACTACACACAAAAAGAGGGAAAAGACTGTATAGTTACAGAACTTCTAAATGGTGAGGAAGTTAAGAGAGTTGCAATACAGAATGGACTGCTCTACACTCAGGGGGAAAATTATATATCATACGATAACCTAAAAAAATGATAAACCTTCATCTCACAATAAAAAAAGAAGACAAGCACAAATACTCAACAAATATTAAATCAACAGCAACAGAGGAAATGATAACAGAATTCTTAAACATAATGAGCTCAGCACAGAAAATAATATGGAACAAAGAAACACACCTTAGAGATAAAGACAAAAATAGACTAAAAATCAAAGGTTGAAAAAAGATATATGAAGCAAATGGCAACTGTAAGAGAGCAGGAGTGGCAATATTAATTTCTGATCAAAGTGACTTTAGGACAAAAACCACCATATGAGACAAGGAAGGTCATTATATGGTCATTAAAAGATCAATTGATCACGAAGACATAACCATAATAAATAACTATGGAGCCAATGAAAAGGCCCTAAAACACATGATTCAGACTTTAAAAAGAGTTGAAAAGCCAAATAGATGACTTGACTCTCATAATGGGAGATTTTAATACACCACTTTCTTTGAAAGACAGAACAACTGGAAAGAAACTCAATAAAGATGCAGAAGAGCTAAATAAAACACTCCACCA
>NW_006925497.1:3947-5259 GCF_000298275.1 Orycteropus afer afer | reverse complement strand
CTGAGACTATGGCCCCTAGCTGCCCTTCAGGTCTGGAATTGAACACACACCTGTAGCTTTCAGCCAAGCAGTCGACAGGCATACTAGTTGAGCATTTACCTGAGGTAGATACACTCCTTGGAGAGAACAAGCAAGAGAGAAAGAAGGGCTGCTCAGGCACAGGGAGACAGCTCAGGGGGTAGGAGTGCATGAAGGGATGGTCACAGAGAAGCGGTACCATACTATCGGGAGGAAGTGGGAGAGGAGATGTTGCATTGTGCTAAACTGTGGTCAATGTCATGAGACAAAGTGCATGTGATCTGCTGTATGGAAAGTGTATTTGCTCTGTAAATTTTCACCCAAATCCCAATAAAAATTAAAATTTTAAAAAGAGTTTGACTCAAGATACACCCTGTACTTATACTAATAACAGGTACAAGGTAGACATTTCCATTACAAATGGAAGAAGGGAGAAGTTGGAGCGAAAGAAAGAATAACAGGTACTAAGAAAGTCTAAAACCCAAAAGGGAAAATAACATCAGCCCACAAGGCTTGAAAATAATCGTGTGTTCTTTGAGGTCATCTACGCTCTGGCCTTGCCCTCCAGACACTGGGTGCTGGCCACACCCTCAGGATTCTGGGTAGAGGCCTCTTGACACTGGCCATCAGTTCCACCATCCAGGCCAACTAGGGTGGCAACTCTGTTGTTCCCTCAGCTTTAGACAGTCCCATTTTCCTAGTCCATCTGAGTGGCAACCCAAATCCTTTGGCTGTGGCAGGCCCCATTCTTTTGCCCTTGAGGATGCCAATTTTGGGTGGCAGTTCCATCCCCTTGGCAAATTTTAACAGCAGACCCACACTCCAGAGCTGAGTTGGTGAAGATCTTACTCTTTGAAACCTAGGAGGCTGTGGCCCCACCCACTGAGATCCAGAAGGCTATGGCCCCAGTGTTTGAAACAAACAAGGACTTCTTTTCCATGCTCCTTCCAATAGTTCTGCTAATCTCTGAGCTGCTCCAGGGACGACCTCTTTCTTTACTTGGAGAGCAAGACTTTTGTCCTGTTTCTTGCTTGTAGAATTCCAAGAGACAGAGAGCGTTCTTTCTTTTCAGTGTTTCTCTGCCCCTTCAGTCCAAGCTGATGGGTTTTCTGCTGAGGAAGTTGGTTAGATCCATCAGTCACAGTCTCAAACTCTTTAACAATTGATTGTGTAGCCACATCTTTGGTAAAAATTATAAGACAGGTGTCCTTAATTTCTACAACAGAATTTTCAAATCCTTGTTTTGTTTTCATTTTCCATAGTTGATTTTTATTTTATTATTATTTTTTAATTT
>NW_006925497.1:971-1376 GCF_000298275.1 Orycteropus afer afer | reverse complement strand
CTCTTCACAAACAGTTAACAGAGATCTAAATACAGCAATGCCATGATGCCTCAGAGAAAACAGACAATCACAGTCCACACAAAGAAGCAGGATTAAGTGGTAGAAACAAAGGAGCAGGTTACAGACCCAAAATACATCCCAAAGGAAGATACAGGATTGGAACTCTCTGATAAGGAATTCAAAAGAATTATCTTTAGCTATCTTCAAAGGATTGAGAGACAGACTAAAGAAAACACAGAAAAAAACGTAGAATAAATTAGGAAGAAAATACAAGAACAAATTGAGAAAATAAATGACAAATTAGAAATGATCCTAAATGTACAGATAGAAATCCAGAAGATTAATACTACATTGTCAGAAATATATAACACATTGGAAGGGCAAAGGAGTAGAATTGATGCAATG
>NW_006925497.1:0-416 GCF_000298275.1 Orycteropus afer afer | reverse complement strand
ACAAAGACACAATACTGAAAGCAGCATGGGATAAACAAAAAGTTACCTACGAAGGACAGCCTTTAGAATAACCTCTGATTTCTCAGCAGAAAACATGCAAGCGAGAAGGCAATGGGATTGTATATATAAAACTTTGAAAGAGAAAAATTTTCAACCAAGAGTTACATACCCGGCAAAATTGTCCCTCAAATATGATGATGAAATTGGGAGATTTCCAGAAAAGCAGAAACTAAGGGAATTTGTTAAAACCAGAGCAATTTTACAAGAGATAATAAAAGGAGTCCTTTGAAAAGAGAACCAAAAAAAGCAAATAACAGCTGACCATTAATACGCAAGATGACATAAACCAGAAGCAACAGCTATGGAGATATCCAAAGTAAAATGAGCTTACAAGATTGTAAACAGGGAACCAGAGA
>NW_006925496.1:6483-10305 GCF_000298275.1 Orycteropus afer afer | reverse complement strand
AGGGGGAGGCCTTCAAGGAGATATATTGACACGGTGGCTGCGATGATGGGCTCAAGTATAGCAGGGATTGTGGGGCTGACGCGGGATCAGGCAGTGTTTCGTTCTGCTATGCATGGTTCGCTATGAGTTGGAAACGACTCGACGGCACTTAACAACAACTAAACAACATATTCCCATTATTATGTTGAGGGATTTTCCTCATATTCCTATTTTTCTGAGAGTTTTTTCTCAGAGTTTTCTGAGAATGGGTGTTGGAGTTTATCAAATTCTTTTTGGGCATCTATTGATATGATCATGTGGTTCTTTTCCATTGTTTTATTTATATGATGGACTATGTTGATTGTTTTTTAATGTTCAACCTGTAAGGCCACAGTAAGGAGAAGAGGACGCACAAAAGTGAGGTTAAAGAGAAGTTTTTATTCTGAGTTTCCGGGGGAGGTTTACGGGTCCCCAAGAGGGACCCGGGCGAGGTTCACGGGTCCCTGAGAGGGGCCCGGGAAGTCGCACCACCTGGCTGGGGAGGGGAGGGTTTATAGTCTTGTGGAGGACCTAAGTGGGGACACTAAGGAAATAGTGGGGTCCAATTAGCTGTTAGCATGGATCTGTACTTAATAAGCATGAGGAGGCTTCACAAGAGGAAGTTTGCCACTGCATGGGACTTTCTAGTCTGGCGGGTTCTGTCACTTTGGTTGTCTTATCAGGCTGTCTCATCAGGGCTTGACACCCGGAGGAAGCTTCTAACTGAAATGTTGGTGGCTTGGGTTTGCTTCGGCCTAACAGAACCATCCCTGCATACCTGGTATGACCCCTACTTAGTCATGATGTTTTTAATATGTGGTTGGAGTCTATTGGCTAATACTTTGTTGAGGATTTTTGCATCTATATTCCTGAGGGATATTGGTCTGTGGATTTCCTTTCTAGTGGTGCCTTGGCCTGGTTTTGGTATCAAGGGTATGCTTGCTTCATAAAATGGATTTGAGAGGATTCCATCTTTTTTTTATATATTCTTGAATAGTTTGAGTAAGATTGGTGTCAGCTTTTCTCTGAATGATTGGTAGAATTCTCCAGTGAAATCATCTAAGCTAGGACTTATGTTTGTTCATCATTTTTTTATGACCTGTTCAATTTCTTCTTTTGTTATGCTCTGTTCAAATTTTCTACTTCTGTCTGTGTTAGTTTAGGTAAGTAGTGTGTTTCTAGAAATCTTCCATTTCTTCTAGGTTTTCAAATTTGTTGGAGTACAATTCTTCATAGTAAACTGATGTTATCCATTTTAATTTCTGTTGGTTCTGTGGTGACATCTTCTCCTTCTTTTCCTTTGTTAAGTTTGCCAGTGGTATGTCAATTTCATTAATCTTTTCAGAGAACCAACTTCTAGTCTTGTTGATTTTTTTCTATTGTCTATTTTCTGTTTCATTTCTCTCTGCTTGAATCTTGATTATTTTCTTCTGGCAACTGTAGGCATTTTTACTACTCTTTTTCTAATTGTTGGAGATGTTGAGTTTAGATGTTGATTTTGGCATTTTCTTCTTTTTTGATGTGTGCATTTGTTGATACAAATTGCTTTCTGGTCACTGGTTTTGCTGTGTCCCAAAGATTTTGTTTTGTTGTGTTTTCATTCTCAATTGATTCAAGGAATTTTTAAATTTCATTTCTTATTTGTTCTATTACCTAATCATTTTTGAGGACAGTGTGATTCAGTTTCCATGTGTTTGCTCTTTTTCTGTTGGTCTTCCAAGTATTGATTTCTAAATCTTATAGCATTGTGATCTGAGAAGATGCTTTGTTAGTATTTCAATGTTTTTAAATTTGTTGGTGCTTGCTTTGTGGCCTAACATAAGGTCTATCCTGGAGAATATTCCATGTGTGCTGGAAAAGAATGTATATTGGTTGTTGGCCAAAGTATTCTGTAGATGTCTATAAGGTCAAGCTGGTTGACTGCATTATTTAATTCTTCTGAGTCTTTGTTGATTTTCTTTCCAATTGTCCTACCTTTTATTGAACGTGGTTTTTTATTTTAAAAAAAAAGACCAGGTTTACTGGTCTGATAGAGCTTGGTGAGACCCCTCAGACTATGGCCCCTAGTGATCCCTTGGGTCTGGAATTGCTTCCAGCCATACAATAGACAGGAAGATAGGGTGAACTTTTACCTCTGGTAGATATACTCCTTAGAGCGATCAATTGTGGGAGAACAGAAGAGCAGTGTTTGCACACAGATCTAGTTCAGGCACAGGAATGCATAGGAAAGAAGGACACAGAGAAGAGGTAACTCTCAGAAGGAAGTGGGAAGAGAGCCCTTACATTGTGGGGAATTGCAGCCAATGTTGTGAAACAAAATGTGTACGGAATACCATATGGAACATGAATTTGCACTGTAAACTTTTACCCAAACCACAATAATTTTTTCTTTTTAAGTGGTATATTAAAGTCTCCTACTATTACTGTGGAGTCATCTGTTTGTCTTCTACTTCTATTGAAGTCTGATGTATGTATTTGGGGGCTCTTTTGTTGAGTGTGTAGATATTTATTATGGTTATGTCTTCTTGTTCAGTTGATCTTTTAGTCATTATATAATATCCTTCCTTGTCTCTTATGATCATTTTTGTCTTAAAGTCTATTTTATCAGAAATTAATATTGCAACTCCTGATGTTTTTTGATTGCCATTTGCTTGATATATCTTTTTTACAATCTTCAATTTTTAGTTCGTTTTTGTCTTTATATCTAAGGTGAGTCTCTTATAGACAGCAAATTGATGGGTCATGTTTTCTTATCCATTCTACAACTTTCTTGAATGGCGCATTTAATCCATTTACATTCAGTGTATTTATAGAAAGATATGAATTTATTGATGTCATATTGTTATGTGTTTTTTTGTGTGTGGTGTTACTAATTTATTTGTTCTGTGTAATTTTCTGTGCCAAGCTCATTTTGTTTATAAATTGTGTTATCATCTCCTTCATTGTTATTGTTTTACTATTTGCTGAATATTTGTGCTGGTCTTCTTTTTAATTTTGATATGAAGTTTTATTATTTTTCTTTGAGGTTACCCTATGATTTATAATTTTCTTCCCAAGTTTTAAACCATCTGCTGGATCTCACAATTTTCTTGACTTCCTCACCATTTACGAATTCTGTAACTACACTATTAATTCCTTCTTTTGAGTTTGTAGTTATCTTTATTTACCAATTGATGTCTCCGGTTTCCTGGTTACAGTCTTGTAAGCTTACTTTACTTTGGATACTTCTCTAACTGGGTTGGTTTCTGGTTTATGTCACCATGTGTATCAATCATTGGTTGTTGTTTGATGTTGTTGGTCTCTGTCCAAAGGACTCCCTTTAGCATCTTTTTGTGAGGTTGGTCTGGCTTTAACAAATTCCTTTAATTTCTGTTTATCTGGAAGTTCCCTAATTTCACCATCATATTTGAGGGACAATTTTGCTAGGTATATAATTCGTGGTTGGAATTTTTCCCCTCAGGGTTTTATGGGTTTTATATATATCATCCTATTGCCTTCTTGCCTGTATCTTTTCTGCTGAGAAACCACAGCTTGGTCTTATTGGTTGCCCTTTGTAGGCAACTTTTCAGTTTTCCCATGCTGCTTTCAGGATTCTTTCTTTTCTTTGGTTTTGGAGAGTTTGACGATGATATACCTTGGTGATTTTCTTTTGGGGTGTATCCTGTTTGGGGTTCATTAAACTTCTTAAATGGGTATATTCTTCTCTTCTATCATATTAGGGAAATTCTCTTATAACAAATCATCAAAAATTTTCTCAGTAGTTTTATTTATCTCTTCCTGTTCCAGAATTCTGACTACACATAG
>NW_006925496.1:5137-5775 GCF_000298275.1 Orycteropus afer afer | reverse complement strand
CTTCAGGAGGTGCAGGTCTCATTGGATTGTGTGGGAATAGATTCTGTCTCCCACTCAGTTAGACAAAAAAAATTTAAAAATTAAAAAAAAGAAAAACAACTCACTGCCATTGAGTCAGATCCCACTCATCCTGACCCCTCCTTGGATTTCTGAGGCGGTATCACTATGGAATTAGATTGCCCAATCTTCCTCCTGAGGAGGGGCTGGTGGGTTTGAACCACCAACCTTCTGGTTAGCCATCCAATGCCGTAAGCACTATGCCACCAGACCACCAAAAAATAAATTTAAAAATCAAAATGAGAGACCAAAAAACTCAAACTTCATACACAAACACGATAATCACATACAAAAAGAAAGGCAAGAAATGGGAAGAAAAAGTTTAAAAATGGGGAATGAGAGAAAAGTGGAAGAATACAAAATAGTAAAGTAAAAATGGGAAAACTGCGAAAGGAAAATCAAGGCATGGGAAGAACCAAAAGAAAGGAAAAAAGAAGGTAACCCTGAAGAGATAAAAAAAAAAAAAACAAAAAAAAAAAACAGGAAAAGGAAAGAGACTAAATAAATAAATACATAGAATGTAGTTAAGAAGATAAAACGAATAATTTAAAATCAGACATTCCTTGGAAAGATTAATCATG
>NW_006925496.1:2120-3467 GCF_000298275.1 Orycteropus afer afer | reverse complement strand
GACCAGGTAGCTGACTTGAGCACCTATAGTGCTACATCCATTTGTTGTGATATCTCAGTGGGTATTCCATCAATTCCTGGAGCCTTGATTTTCACCAGTTCCTTCAGTGCACCTTGGGCTTCTTCATATTGCTACCTCTTGAAATAGTTGAACGTCTTCCACTTCTTTTGTGTACAGTGTCTTTATGTAATCCTTCCATCCTCTTTGGATGCTTCCTTCATCATTCAATATTTTCCCATAGAATCCTACAATATTTCAACCCAAGGCTTGAATTTTTTTTTCATTTTTTTTCAGTTTGATAGATGCTAAGTATGTTTTACTCTTTTTTTTTTCAAACTCCAACTCTTTGCACGTTTCATTAGATACCTTACTTTGTCCTCTGGGATCGTCCTTTGAAAGTTTGAGTCTATTCTGATATCTATTTTTGTGTTTTATTTCTTCCCTGTCTTTTTAATGATGTTTTTGTTTCCTCATGTATGATGTCCATTATGTGACCTCAGAATTCATCAGGTCTTCAGTCATTCATGTTGAGTGCATCAATTCTGGTCTTGGGATTTGTGTAAATTCAGAATTGATATACTGATAGTTGTATTTTGCCTCTCTTCATTAGTCATCAGGGAAATGTGACTCAAAACTACAGTGAGATACCATTTCCCAACACTATCATGTTGTTGTTGTTGTTGTTATGTGCCCTCGAGTCAGCCCTGACTCATAGCGACCCCTCCTTGGGTTTCCGAGGCAGTATCACTACGGAAGTAGGATTGCCCAGCCTTCCTTCCGAGGAGTGGCTGGTGAGTTTGAACCGCCAGCCTTCTGGTTAGCAGTCAAGTGCCTTAGCCACTATGCTACCAGAGCTCCCACTATCATGGCCTTAGACAATAAAATGGAAACTAACAAGTATCAACATGGAAGAGGAGAAACAGAAAGTCATGTATTACTTGTGGGAATGTAAAGTGGAGCCGTTGCTGTGGCAAATCACTTGGCAGTTCCTCAAAATGTTAACCATGGGGTTATCATGTGAACGGGCAATTTCACTGCAAGGTACATACCAAGAGAAATGGAAACATATGTTCATGCAAAACCTTGTTTCCCCGTGAAAGTTCATATCAGCAACATTCATAATAGTCAAAAAGTAGAACAAAACCAAATGTCCATCAGTTTATGACTGCATAAATGAAATGGGAGCTATAATTGCAATGAAATATTACTTGGAAAAATAAATGATAATGACAATAATAATGACATACTGATACAAGCTATAACAAGGATAAAGTTTGAGAACATTATACCAAGTGTAGGACACTAGTCTCAAAGAACATCGATAGGTATGATTCAATGTATATGAAA
>NW_006925496.1:0-679 GCF_000298275.1 Orycteropus afer afer | reverse complement strand
TGCATGTATGTGAATGGGAAATTGGCTTTTCACACCTCTCTTGCTACCACCTGGGTTCCCCTCCACCGTACAGCCCTTCCCCCTTTCTGAAAGTGCACTTGCCTTTATGAAAAAGAGTGATTCCTATCTTGTTCTTCCACGTAGTGCCACACTGACCAAAGACAAGGTCCTGTGCCTTTCTAACCCTCAGTCTTCTCCCTGAGAGAACAAAACCCCAGTGCACACCTCTCAGCCACATCAGGAGGAATAGTGGCTTTCTCACCTGCTAATGAACACAGATAATACCTGGCTCCGTTCAGGTACTCTGAGTTCCCTGAATTCCCTTGTGGTCAGGAAACATGGAACCCACCGCCTGACCTTCCTCCCTCTCTGTACAGGATTGAGCTGTGGCATCTGTGACCGCCCCCCTCCCAGCCATGTTTGGTGGCTAGTGTTTGTGCCACTGTTGTGCTGCTTTTTACTTCTCTCTCTTCTTCTTCTTCTTCTATTAAAATTATTATTTCTTCCATTTTCACCTCTCTTTTTTCTGTTTTCTTGCTTTCTGTGGTTACATTTCCATGTTAACTTGGCTGGACCTGGTTTAGTGGCTGGGCAACTGGTGGTAGTTATTCCCCATGATGAGGCTGACAATCAACTCTATGATGGGATCTCCCACAAGCAGCTGAGTAGCTGCCTTTGG
>NW_006925495.1:9978-10644 GCF_000298275.1 Orycteropus afer afer | reverse complement strand
ATTGGTTTCCCTTTTCTTTGTTGAAGAGGGTCTGTGCAATCCTTCTGCCTAGTCCGCCATCTTGCCCCGCCTCCTAACCAGTACATTTTTACTGTCAGAAAAAAAAATATTGAAAGCAAATATTTGCTTTGGAATAGGGTTTTCTTTATCACACTATATCAGTATCTGTGTTTACCCTGAGTTCTCCTTGTTTGTAAAAAGCCTTGGCTAAAGGTGTTAACAGATAAAATCTTTCATACAAATCATAAAAGCTAGGACACAGACTAATTATATATTCTGCACATGGTAAGCACTATGTAAGTATTTAAAAAAAAAAAATAATACAACCTGCTGCTGTTGAGTCACTTTTGACTCTCAATAATCCCATATGCTCAGAGTAGGACTGTGTTCCAGGGTTTTCAATGGCTGATTTGGGGAGTTGATCACCAGGCCTTTCTTCCAAAGTGCCTCTCTTCAAGTGGACTTGGACTTTCAACCTTTCAGTTAGCAGCTGAGTATTAACCATTTGCACCACCCAGAAGCCCATTTGTTAAATAAGAAAATCTTTATTTTCAGGGAGGGTTTTATTAAGACATAAGGAGCTCTGGTAGCATAGTGGCTAAGGCACTTGACTGCTAACCAGAAGGCTGGCGGTTCAAACCCACCAGCCACTCCTCGGAAGGAAGG
>NW_006925495.1:8244-9673 GCF_000298275.1 Orycteropus afer afer | reverse complement strand
AACAACAACAACAACAACAGTATGTATTACATTGGGTAAATCTGCTGCAAAGGACCTGTTTAAGAAAGGAGGTTAAAAAGAGTGTTAAGAAGCAAAGATGCAACTTTAGTACTAAGGTACCCTTGACCCAACCCATATTCTTTTCAGTTGTCTCATATGAATGGAAAGCTGGACAGTGAATAAGGAAGACCACAGGAGAATCAAAGCCTTTGAAGTATGGTGTTGGCAAAAAATATTGAATATACATGACTGCCAGAAGAACAAACAAATCTGTGTATAAGGAAGTTAATGTTGAAATAAATCAGCTCCTTAGAAGGGAGAATAGTAAGACTTCATCTCACATACTCTGGACATGTTATCAGAAGGGACCAGTCCGTGGAGAAGGACATTAAGCTTTAAGCTTAAATAGAGACTCAGTGAAAAAAAGGAAGATTATCAATGATTGACAGAGGTGCTGCAACACTGGTCTCAAACATAGCAATGATTATGGGGATGGTGCAGGACCAGGCAATGTTTTGTTCGGTTGTACGTAGAGTTGCTATGATTTGGAACTGACTCAATAGCACCTAACAACAACAGTACATATAATAATGGAGTGATCCAGTAGAGAGGGAGGTTTTTATATTTTTAATTTTCATTGTGAAGGAGCTCTGGTATCATAGTGCCTAAGGCACTTGACTGCTAACCAGAAGGCTGGCAGTTCAAACCCACCAGCCACTCTTTGGAAGGAAGGTGGGCAATCTATTTCCGTAGTGATACTGCCTCAGAAACCCAAGGAGGGGTTGCTATGAGTTGGGTCCAACCCAACGGCACATAACAACAACAAACAACAATTGTGATTTGAGTGAAAGTTTACAGAGAAAATTCACTTTCCATACAGCAGCTCACATATACTTTGTGTCATGACATTGATTGTAATTTCCCACAATGCAACAGCTCCCCTCACTCTTCTTCCTCATAGTCACCTCTTCCCTGTGTCCTTCCCTCCCATGCATTCCTGACCCCAAGTTGTCTCCCTGTGCATACACAGCCCTTCTATTCTCCCATGATTGATCTCTCCAAGGAGTGTATGTACCTATGTAAATGTTTAGCTCATATGCCTGTCTTTTGTTTGGCTGGAAGCCACAAGATTGGGTTCAATTCCAGACCTAAAGGATAGCTAGGGGCCATAGTCTCAGTGGTTCCATTAAACTCTATGTGGTCCTTTTTTATTTTCCTTTTTTTTAATGATTTTGAGTTTTGTTCCACTTTGTTTTCCCACTCCATCCAGGGTCTCCTACATAGATGCCCCTTTGAGTGGTTGACAGTGGTAGCCAGGTACCATCTAGTTCTAGTCTCATAGTCATATAGGCTGGGGATTGCATGGTGTACCAGACACTTGGACTAATTGTTTCCATGAATCTTTGGTTTTCTTCATTCTTCTTTGCTC
>NW_006925495.1:0-7290 GCF_000298275.1 Orycteropus afer afer | reverse complement strand
CCAACCTTCCTTCCGAGGAGTGGCTGATGGGTTTGAACCGCCAGCCTTCTGGTTAGCAGTCAAGTGCCTTAGGCACTATGCTACCAGAGCTCCCACCCTCTACTTTACCAACCATTATATCCTTCTAGAGGGAATGGCCCGTGCTGACCACATGACCAAAGTAGGTAAGACAAAGTCTGGCCATCCTCGCTTCCAAGGAACATTCTGGCTGCACTTCTTCTAGGACAGATTTGTTTGTTCTTCTAGCAGTCCATAGTATTTACTGTATTCTTTGCCAACACAACTGAAAGGCATCAACTCTTCTTTAGTCCTCCATATTCATCGTCCAGCTTTAATGCATATGAGGCGATTGAAAATACCATGGCGTGAGTGTGTTCATTAGGGCCTAAAAAATCCATGGCAGTGAATAAGTCAAAGTTGCTGCACTCCAGTGGGAGAAGCCCAAAATAAACAAGAAAAATGTAGTCCCAGGTAGTGATAAATGCTAAAAAGGATATAAGCAGGCTGATGACAGAAGATTAATTTGAGGAGAGTAGTTACAGAGGCCTCCTGGAGGATATGGCATTTGAACAAAGACCTGACTGTGAAGACCTGAGGGAAGAGCATTCCAGGCAGAGGGGATACAGGTTCATGGGGCTGGAAATGGGAAAGGCTTGGTGGGCATGAGGACTGGAGGGGAGGGTGCTCTGACTGGATTTAGAGAACAGGAGGGGAGAGAAATGAGTGGAATGCAGCTGGAGAGGCAGGCAGAGGTTAGTTAGACTGTGTGGGTGCTTGCAGGCCATCAGTAATTAATTCAGTGTTTGGATTTTACTTTAAGGGCAGTGGAAGCCAAGGAAAGGGTGTGAACGGGAGTGAAATGATCACATTTAAAGTTATAAATGATGACTCTGGCTGCTGTGGGAAGAATGAATCAGATAGGGTTAGAATGGAAGCAGAGTTGCCAGGTGGTTCTCCCAGTAGGCCATATGAGACATGATGGGGGTATTGTCATTGCTTTATCTTTTTGACACCTTAACCTGGATTCTTCTCTCAATCTTCTGGATCAGAATCAGCTTTATCTGAGGCCTTCTAGGACCAGCAGTATTTTACAATTGCTAGTTCTGTGTGAATTTCTCCCTCATTTTCTTTTGCCTTACTTCATCTTGCTGCAGTCCACCCCACCTGTCACTGCACCCATGGCCACAATCCTCTAGGATTGTCCTAGGGAGTGTTTTGTGTTTACATCTGCCTAGAAGATGTGCTGGGAGTATGCCTCTGAATGGAAAAGCTTGAGGAGCCAGGGCTAGGGCTAATAGGGCAGTGCTGGTGCTAGGAAGCACTAGGTGGTGACTGGAGGCAGAGAAGGATAGGGCAGGTCATCTCTGCCATCCTGCCGGTTCTGGGATGATGGAGCACATGTTATCAGTTGGGATAAGCTTAGAGCCTTACTCCTTATCCTGGCAGTTTTGATTCTAGTGTGGAAAACAAAGCGCTGCCAGTAGCTGCTCCCTTCTTCAGTTTCTTCCTTCACTCTCTGAGATAAAATGGACCTAGTTTCAAGGAATCTACAGGCACGTTTGTAACTTTTGTTAAGGTTCTCGGACACTTCTCTCAAACTGTTGGGTGCAGGCTTTTCTATTATCTTAGTCCCAATGCTGAATATTCTGCATATGTTTTAATTTCTGTGTCACTTTTCTTTATCAAGAATCAGGATAAATAAATTTATGCCTCGATAAGAGATGTGATAAACCTAGGAAAAACTAGGACTGCTTTGTGATGATAGGATGAGGGGAAAATCAAAGAGGGGGGTGTGGTGGGAATTAGAGGAGGGATATATTAGTAAGGAAGGAAAACAGGAAAAGTTGTAACTGATTCATCCTGTGATGGGAGGGTGGGGTAGGTTACTATGTATCTTCCAGTGCCAGATCCTGTTAGGTTTTTTTTTTTTTTAATTTTATCTATTTTGCAATGAACTTAATTTACAGATGTGACAAAGATGTGCTTTGTTTCTATTGAAACATTTAAGATGTGTTTGGAGCTAATAGCCAGAGAGGCGGAAATACACAGATACAGATTATAATACTATTTCAGTAGAATTTCAACAAAGTAACCAGTTAGGTTAAAAAAAAAAAAAAAAAAAGTAACCAGCTAGGATTTCCTGGGAAGGCTCTTTTATTTAATATGAAACCCATCCACTTGACCTGTTTTCTTCTCAGGAAGAATTTCTGCCCCTACCTTCAGCCCCAGTTTCTTTTCTTGTTCTCTGGGTCAGGCACAGTTTTCCAACCTTATTACCATACCAGGCCCCACGATGAGCCCAGAGCAAGTTCTTGCATTTTCTTTTGTTTCTTCCTTGACTGGCCCAGTCCTCTCCTCCTTGTTTACAGATATACAAGACCTGTATAGATCTTCCAGGCCTAATTCCTCGCTTTTGATACAGGCTTGATCTTAACTCCCTTTATACCTTGGTATGAATCACTGACCCTCTTTCACTGTCATATCAGTTAAGGGTGGGTATTGATTCTTATGAATATACCACTTTGTGATCTGGGGAGGGTCCTCTAGTCAGTATCAGGCAGCCTTTATGATAAGAAGGGAGTGCACTGCAGAAGACATTTGACTGCTAACCAGAATGTTGGTGGTTCAAACCCACCAGCTGCTTGCTCTGCAGAAGAAAGATGGGACAATCTACTTCTGTTAACATTTACTGCCTTGAAAACCCAATGAGGGTCGCTGTGAGTTGGAATCAACTTGATGGCAGTGGATTTGGTTTGGTTTGGGGGTTATGAGGTGAAGGAAATGGGGTGCAGAACTTCTCTGCTTATTTTATAGAGGTAGAAGAGTCATTTGATTATCATATAAAATATTTTTTGGCTGTCCTGAAACAAAGATGGACAGAATCCAGGATAGTGATTATATACAATGGGCAAAACGATGGGCACAGTGATGAAGGGAAAAAAAAGTTTCTTTAAAAAACCAAAAGACTAGCTAATGCTCATGTAAGGGACTTCTGGTGTCTCAGTGGTTTAAAGCATTTGGCTGCTAACCAAAAAGTCAGTGGTTTGAACCCACCAGCCACTCCGCAAGAGTAAAAGGTTTACAGCCTTAGAAACCCTTTGGCACAGTTCTACTCTGTCTTTTAGTGCTGCTGTGAGTCCAAATCATCTCAATGGCAGAGGGTGTGGTTTTGTTTTGGTTAATGCTCATGTATGTTAATTTGAATCAGTATTTGAATCAGCAAAAGTTTAGCGTAACAAGAATTTTGACACTTTTCTGTTATGAAGTTTCACCCATATTGCTAAGGAGCCCATGTGGCGCAGTAGTTAAGTACTTGACTGCTAACGGAAAAGTTGGCAGTTCTAACCCACCAGCAGTTCCACAGGAGAAAAAAAGCCTGACGGTCTGTACCTATAAATATTTTTTAAAAAACAAACTCATTGTCATCAAGTCAATTCTTACTCAGCAACACTATTAGACAGAGTAGACCTGCCCCCGTAGGGTTTCCAAGGCTGTATGTAATCTTTACGAGGGAAGACGGCTATACCTTTCACCCAAGGAGCAGCTGATGGGTTTGAACCATCAACCTTTCAGTTAGCAGCTAAGTGCATAACCACTGTGTGACCAGAGCCTACAAACCCTATGGGGCATTTCTGCTCTGTCCTGTAGGATTGCTATGAGTTGGAGTTAACTTAATGGCATATAACACCACCACAATCCATATTATTGCTTTTACAGACCCCAAATAAATCTTAGTCACTATAGAGTTTATTCCAACTCATGGTGACCCTGTGTGTGTCCGAGTAGAATTGTGCTCCATAGCGTTTTCAGTGGTAGGTGTTTTAGAAGTAGATCACTACTAGGCTTTTCTTATGAGGCACCCCTGAGGAGACTCCAACCTTCAACTTTTTGACTGTCTGTATCACCCAGGGGGAGCTCTGGTAGTGCCTACAGCACTTGCCTGCTAACCAGAAGGTTGGCGGTTCAAACCCATCAGCCACTCCTCAGAAGGAAGGTTGGGCAATCTACTTCCGTAGAGATAACGCCTCGGAAACCCAAAGAGGGGACTCTATGAGTCGGAGATGACTTGATGGCACATAACAACAATATCGGTCCCATTTACTCTCCCACCCCTGTTCATCTTGAGTATACTATCTGTATATCTACTCAAAGATTATTGTTAATCACCTTTGTTGCCTTTAATTCTTGTGCTTCTCCCAGTGTCGGCATCTGCCTTGATCATTTTGTGCTGACTTCCCCCTTATGCTACATTGCCTTTCCCTTTACCCAGGTTAATGCATGTCTTCCCTTTGGTTGGTGATTTACCCTTCCTCTCTCACCCCTGGTAACCTACAAGGCATGAATCTGTATATAAACCTTTTCTTGGCTTTTTATAATAGTGGTCTCATACAATCCAAACCAAAAACCAAACCCACTGCCACCAAGTCAATTCTGACTCATTGTGACCCTTATAGGGTGTCCGGGACAGTAAATGTTTATGGAAGTAGATTGCCTTATCTTCCTTTCACAGAGTGGCTGGTGGATTTGAACCTTCTGGTTAACAGTCACATGCCTTAGGTACTGCTCCACCAGCACTCCTTTCTCATAATATTTGTCCTGTTTTGATAGACTTTTTTCATTCAGCATAATTTGTCTAGGTTCATCCATATTATGAGGTGTTTTACGGATTCATATTATTCTTTAATGTTATGTTCAGTTGTGTGTGTATCATAGTTTGTTTATCCATTCATTTGTAGATGGCACAGAGGTTATTTCCATCTTTTTGCTATTGTGAATAATGCTGTGATGAACATGGGTGTGTGTATATCTGTTTGGGTCATGGCTCTTATTTTTCTAGGATATATACCTGGTAGTGGGATTGCTGGATTATTTCTGTTTCCATCCTCTTAGGGAAGCACCATACCCCTTTCCACAGTGGTTGTACCATTTCACAGTTCCGCTTCCAGTGTATGAGTGTTCCAGTCTCTCTACACCCTTGACAGAGTTTGTTTGTAAGATGATACCACATTTTTGTTTTAATTTGCATCTCTCTAATGGCTAATGATTACGAGCGTTTCTTCACCTGTGTTCTGGTTACATAGTGCCACTCTGACAGGAATATACCACAAATGGGATGGCTTTAACAAACAGGAGTTTATTCTTAAAATTTGGAGCTTTAAGTCCGAGTTCAAAGTGCCAGGCTCTAGGGGCTAGGTGAAAGCCCCTCAACCTTGGGGTCCAGCTCTGCCTCCTGCTGCCGGCCCACTGCAGCTAGAGGCGTTTCTTCACTCAGACAGCTGTTGGCTGCTGAGGCTGAGAAGCCCCAAGGTTGACAAGTAAAAAGGCACAGTCCTGTTGTTACCAAACCACACAGCAAGTCATTAACTTAAGCCCATTGTAAGTCCCAAGATCGGCAGAGCATAGCAGGCTGCTGAGCAGTGACACGGCTACTACATGCAGGGTCCAAGCGTGCCATAGGCTGGAGACCATTCCCAAGGCTTCTGCTTATGTACAGGAAGCGGACCACATCCCAAAGGCAGCTACTCAGCTGCTTGTGGTAGATTCCACCATGGAGTTGATTGCTACTCTCATCATGGGGAATAACTACCACCAGCTGCCCAGCCATTCAACGAGGCCCAGCCAAGTTGACACACAAACATAACTACCACAACGTGTTTGTTAGCCACCTGAATGTCTTCTTTGGTGAAGTGTCTGTTCATGTCCTCTGCTCATTTTTTTAATTGGATTGTCTTTTTTTGTTGTTGAAATGTTGAAGTTTTTGTAAGTTTTAGGGGATTACTCCCTTGTCTGATATATCGTTGCAAACATTTTTTCCCCAGTCTTTATGTTCTCTATTGGCCAAATCTTTTGATGTGCATAAATGTTTAATTTTTAGGAGGTCCCAGTTGTCTAGTTTGTCTTCTGCTGTTTGTAAGGTTTTAGTTATGTTTTATAGTATATATACCATGTATTAGGGCTCCTAAGTTTGCCTCTATTTTTTTCTTTGATTATGGTTTTATGTTTTACATTTAGGTCTTTGATCTATTTAGAGTTAGTTTTTGTATCTGGTGAGTGACATGGATCCTGTTTCATTTTGGATATCCAGTTTTGCTGCACCATTTGTTAAAGAAACTATCTCTTCCCTGTTTAATGGGTTCCAGCCCTTTGTCAAGGATCCATAGGTGGATTGATATATCTCTTGAGTTTTCTATTCTGTTCCATTGGTCTATGTGTTTGATATTGTACCAGAACCAGGCTGTTTTGATTACTGTGGTTCTATAGTAGATTTCCAGATTGGGGAGTGTGAAGTCTCCTACTTTCTTCTTCTTTAGTAGTGCTTTGCTTATCCAGGGTCTCTTTCCTTTCCATGTAAAGCTGATGATTAGTTTTTCCATTTCTTTAAAGAATGATGATGGAATCTTGATCAGGATTGCATTATATCTGTAGATCACTTTGGGGTTTCTTCACATTTTCACAATACTAACTCTTCTTATCTATGAGCGTGGTATATTCTTCCATTTATGTAGTAGGTCTCTTGGTTTCTTGTAATAGTGTTTTGTAGTTTTTATTATATAGGTCTTTTAAATCTCTGACTACATTTATGCCTAAGTACTTCATTTTTTGGGTGACTCTTGTAAATGGTATTGTTTTCCTTATTTCCTTTCCAGAGATCTCTTTGTTGTTGTAGAAGAATCCAACTGATTTTTGTATGTTGATTTTGTACTTTTAGTTCCAGAAGTTTTCTTGTTGTGTCTCTAGGATTTTCTATGTATAGGGTTATATCAACTGGAAATAGGATAGTTCTACTTCTTTGCTAATTTGGATGCCTTTTATTTGTCTTTTTGCCTTGTTACTCTGGCTAAGATTTCCAGTGCAGTATTGAATAGGTGTTAAATGGCATCCTTGTCTGGGTCTTGTTTACAAGGGGAATGTTTTCAGTCTCTCTCCACTGAGAATAATGTTGATTGTTGGTTTTGTGTATAAATCCTTAATTATATTGAGGAATTTCCCTTCTGTTTCTATTTTGCTCAGTGTGTTCATAAAGAATGGGTGTTGGATTTTGTCACATACCTTTTCTGCATTAATTGATATGGTCATGTTTTTTTTTTCCCCCTTTGTTTTATTTATGTGGTGGATTATGTTGTTTTTCAAATGTTGAACCATCCTTGCATACCTAGTATGAATCCAACTTGGTCATAATGTATTACTTTTTTTTTTTTTTTCCAATATGCTGTTGGATTCTGTTGGCTAGTATTTTGCTGAGAACTCTTGTGTCAATGTTCATGAGGCATATTGGTCTGTAATTTTCTA
>NW_006925494.1:0-10408 GCF_000298275.1 Orycteropus afer afer | reverse complement strand
CAGATTTGTTTGTTCTTTTAATCTATGGTATATTCAATATCGTTTGCCAGCACCAACATTGAAACATGTTGATTCTTCCTTGGTATTTCTTATTTCTTATTCGTTGTACAACTTTTGGATATGTCTGAGGTGATGGACAAGATCTTGGCTTGGGTAGACACACCTTAGTCATCAAAATGATATTTGAGCTCTTTAGCAGCAGATGTCTTTTGCACCATAATACTCACTGTTACACATTGATTTCTTTACTGCTGTTTTTAAGGGGCTTTATTGTTGACTCAAGATGTGTGAACTAATTGACTTTAATTTCTTCACCAGTTTTTATATGGTTGTTTTTCAGCCCAGTTGTAAGGATTTCAGTTTTGCTTATATTAAGATGTAATATATACAGAAGTCTGTAGTGTTCATTAGTAACTTCATTAGTAACAGTTTCAAGTCATTGTCATTGTTGGAAAATATGATGATGCCATTTATATTATCACAAAATGTTAATGAGATTTCCACCAGTCCTGATGCTGCATTCTTCTTCATATAGCCTGCTTCTCAGTTTATTTATTTAGCATACAGATTGAGTAAGTATAGCAAAACAATACAACCCTGCTGCAAACATTTTCCTCACTTAAACCACATGGTATTCTCTTGTTCTATTTAAACAACTACTTCTTGATCAGAGCTCTGGTAGTGTAGTGCCTAAGTCACTTGACTGCTAACCAGAAGGCTGGCGGTTCAAACCCACCAGCCACTCCTCAGAAGGAAGATGGAGCAATCTGCTTTCATAGTGATACTGCCTCAGAAACCCAAGAAGGGGAAGCTATGTGTCAGGTCCGACTCGATGGCACATAACAACGACAACAACAACTTCTTGATCTATGCACGAGTTTCTTGGGAGCAAAATTAAGTGTTCTGTAATGCCTGTTCTTCTCAATAAGTACAACCAAACACCTTATAGGATTAGTTTTCTTGGTTCAAAGGCTTAGGATCATTGATTATGAAAATGTCCAGCCAATTGGCATGTCACTGTTTAAAGAGTTTATGTTCTATTCTCCAGTTTGGTGAGTAATGCATAGGGTTTCTAAAGCTTGTACACAACAATCAAAAATGCAGCAATTTGTGTCTGTTCACCTGGAGTAGTAGAGGAAGAAGAAGATCTAGGAATCATAGAAGGTCCTGTCCTGTGTCTAGCTGCCTCCAGGAACTACTGCCTCTTTTGACACGAAACAAGAAAAACTGAACTTTGCACAGCCATGACTACTGAACACTTTGATCAAGGACTCAATCAATAGATGAGTCCTGATACAAAGGGTGGAAATGTGGAGCATAATTTCAATTTTTTTTTTTTTTTAATAGAATCCCAATTTACTGGACCCACTAAGGCTAGAGGAATCCCTGAATCTGTTGGGCTGAAAAACATTATTAAACTTGAATTGAAACAATACTGTGAAGTCATCTTCAAACTAACCAACATCTTAGCTGAATTAGTAAAGTATGTTTGCCTTGAGTGCTGATTTCTACTTTTTTTTTTTTTTTTTTTTTTTTTTTTTTTTATCTAATATTATGGTGAAAAGATACACAAGAAGGAATTCTCTAACAAAACAACTTCCACATTTAAAGTTCAAGGACATTGATTACAATTTTCATGTTGTGCCATCATTATTGCTAACCTTTTCCAAAATATTCCAGCCCCTATTATACAATGTCCGGCAAACAGAAGCCCCCCCCCCATGGTAACCACTAATTATATTTTGCATATATATATATATATATTTTTTTTTTTTTTTTCTTCAACTTGTCTAGAAAATGTCCCCTCCCCTCCCATCCCTGGTAACAAATAAAAAAAAAAAAAATTCCTTCTATGTATAAACCTTTCACTGACTTTTTACAATAGTGGACTAATACGATATTTGTCCTTCTGTGATTGACTTATTTCATGGAGCATACTGACCTCCAAGTTATTCCACATTGTGTGGTGTTTTGCAGATGCTACATTGGTCTTTAAAGTTACACAGAAGTCCATTGTGTGTAAGTACCACAGTTTCTTTATCAGTTCCTCCATTGATGGGCACTTAAGTTGTTTCCCTCTCTTTACTATTGTAAATAGTGCTGCATAAAACATGTGTGTGCATATGTTTATTCATGTCCTCCCTCTCACTTCTTTTGGATAAATACCTAGCAATGGAATTGCTAGGTCAAATGGTATTTCTATCTCTAACTTTTTAAGGAATTGTCCTACCGATTTTCACAGTGGTTTTATCATTTTACATTCCCACCAGCAGTGTATGAGAGTCCCAATCTCTCCACATCCTCTCCAACATCTGTTATTTTTTGTCATGTTGAATATTGCTACTAATGCTGAGGTGAGACGGTATTTCATGGTTGTTTTTATTTGCATCTCTCTAATGGCTAATGATCATGAACATTTCTTCATGCGTTTGTTTTCTGGCTGAATATCTTCTTTGGCAAAGTGTCTGTTCATGTCTTCTGCTCATTTTTTTAAACTGGATTTTGTCTTTCTGATGTTGAGGTGTTCAAATTTTCTAGATTTTAGAGATAACTCCTTTGTCTGATATGTCATTACTGAATATTTTTTTTCCCATTCTCTAGGTCTCTGTTTACTCTTTGGAAAAGTGTTTTAATGCACATAAGAATTTGATTTTTTGAAGGTCCCTTATACCTTATCTTCCATTTATGCATCTTGGGTTATGATTGACAGTCTATTTATGCCATGAATCAGGGGCCCTAAGTTTTCATTAGGAGCTCTGGTAGCATAGTGCCTAAGGCACTGGACTGCTAACCAGAAGGCTGGCGGTTCAAACCCACCAGCCACTCCTCGGAAGGAAGGTTGGGCATTCCTACTTCCGTAGTGATACTGCCTCGGAAACCCAAGGAGGGGTCACTATGAGTCGGGGCTGACTCGATGGCAAATAACAACAACAACAACAGGTTTTCATTGATGAACTTTATAGTTTTAGTGTTAATATTTAAGTCTTTGATCCATCTGGAGTTAGTTTTTGTGTATAGTGTGAAGTATGGATCTTGTTTCAGTTTTCTACAAATGGATATCCAGTTTTGCCAGCACCATTTGTGAAAGAGACTATCTCTTTTCCATTTATTAGATTTCAGCCCTTTGTCAAAGATCAACTGACCATATGTCGAAGGATCAATTTCTAGGTTCTCAATTGTGTTCCACTGGTCTATGTGTCTGCCACTGAACCAATACCAGGCTGTTTTGACAACAGTGGCAGTATTGCAAGTTTTGAGATCTAAGCGTGTGAAAGTTTCTACTTTGTTCTTCTTCAACACTGCCTTGCTTATGTGAGGTCACACCTTTCCACATATAATTAGTGACTGGTTTTTACATGTCTTTAAAGAATGTTGATGAAATCTGGATTGGGATAGCATTGAATGTATAGACTACATTGGGTAGTATTGACATTTTCACAGCGTTCAATCTTCCTATCCACAAGTATCGTGTGTTGTTCCATTTATGTAAATCGCTTATGATTTCTTGAAATAGAGTTTTGCAGTTTTCTTTGTCCAAATCTTTTGTGTTCCTGATAACATTTATTTCCAAGTATTTCATCTTTTTGATAGTATTGTAAATGGTATTTATTTCCTTATTTCCCTTTCAGAAACCTCTTTTCTGGTTTAGAGAAATTCAACTGATTTTTGTATGTTTAACTTGTGTCCTGCCACTATGCTATATCTTTCCGTACGTTTCAGTAGTTTTCTTGCGGTCTCTAAGGTTTTCTATATATAGGATCATATCATCTGCAAATAGGGATAGTTTGACTTCTTCCTTACCAATTTGGATGCCTTTGATTTCCTTTTCTTGCCCTATTGTCCTGGCTAGGACTTCCAATACAATGTTGAATAGAAATGGACATAAAGGGCATCCTTGCCTGGTTCCTCTTCAGAAGAAGAATGGTTTCAGTCTCTCCCCATTGAGAATAATGTTGGTTGTTGGTTTTTGCATATATTCCCTTTATCATGTTCATGAATTTCCCTTCTATCCTATTTTGCTGAGAGTTTTGATCAGGAATGAGGGTTGGATTTTATCAAATGTTTTTACTGCATTTCTTTATATGATCATGTGATTCCTTTCTTTTATTTTACTTATGTGATTCACTACGTTTATTGGTTTTTTAATGTTGACCATCCTTGCATACCTGGCATGGATTAACTTGGTCATGATATATTATTCTTTTGATACTTTGTTGAAGTCAATGTCCTAGGATTTTGTTGAATATTTTTGCTTTTATATTCATGAGGCTATTGATCTGTAGTTTTTCTTTTTAGTGGTGCTTTGGCTGGTTTTGGTATCAGAATTATTCTTACTTCATAAAATGAATTTAAGAGGATTCTGTCTTTTTCTATGTTCTAAAATAGTTTGAGTAACTGGTGTCAGCTCCTTGCTGAATAATTGGTACAATTTTCCAGTGAAATCATGTGGGCTAGTACTTTTTCTGTTGTTGTTATTTTTATGACCTTTTCATTTTCTTTATTGTTATGGGTCTGTTCAAGTTTTCTACCTCATTCTATGTTAGTTTGAGTAAGTAGTGTCTTTCTAGAAATCATTTCTTCTAGGTTTTCAAATTTGTTAGATTATTTTGTTTCATAACATTCTGATATTATTAATTTTATTTCTTTTGGTTCTCTTGTGGCATCACCAGTTTCATTTCTTATTTGTGTTATTTGCATCTTCTCCTTTCTTTTCCTTAGTTAAATTTGCCAGTGGTTTGTCAATTTTATTAATCTTTTCAAAGAACCAACTTTTAGTCTTGTTGATTTCTTTTGTCATTTTATTTTGTTTCATTGATTTCAGTTCAAATCTTATTTCTTTTCTTCTAGTGACTGTATTTTTTATTTTATTTATTTATTTTTTGTTATTGATGCTGCTTTTTTCCTAATTTTTGGAGATATTTAGTTAAAGCTTGATTTTGGCCTTTTCTTCTTTTTTTGATGTTTGCATCTCTTGCTGTAAATAGCCCTCTGATCACTGCTTTTACTGTGTCGCAAATAGTTTGGTATGTTATGTTTTCATTTTTGTTTAATTCAAGTACTTTTTAAGTTACATTTCTTATTTCTTCCAGTACCCAGTCATTTTTAAGGAGAGTGTTATTTAGTTTCTATGGATTTGCTCTTTTTCAGTTGGTCTTCTTAATGCTGAATTCCAATTTTATAGTGTGGTTATTTGAGTACATGCTTTACAAGATCTCAATTTAAAATTAAAAAAAAAAAAAATGAGGCTTGCTTAGTGGCCTAACATATGGTCAATCCTAGAGAATGTTCCATGCATACTGGAAAATAATGTATATTTTGCTGCTGTTGTGTACAGATCACTGTAGATGTCTATAATTTCAATTTAATTGATCATATTGTTTACTTTTTCTGAATACCTGCTGAGTTTCTTTCCAGTTACTCTATCTCTTATTGAAAATTATGTATTAAAATCTCCTGCTATTACTGTGGAGTCATACATTTGTCTTTTCAATTCTGTTGAAGTCTAATTTATGTATTTTAGGGCTTTTTCATTGTGTGCATATTTATTTATTATGGTTATGTCCTCTTGTTTAATTTATCTTTAATCATTACATAATGTCTTCTCTTGTTTATCATCATTTTTATTTAATTTCTACTTTAACAAAACTTAATGTTGCCACTCCTGCTCTTTGATGGTTGCATTTGCCATTTGGTTGGCATATTCTTTCCTAACCCTTTTTTTTTTTTTTTTAATATATCTTTGTGTCAAAGGTGAGTCTCCTGTAGGCAATGTGTTGATTGGTCATGTTTTCTTATCTAGTCTGCCACTGTCTGTCTTTTGAGTGACGCCTTTAAGCCATTAAGCCATTAATTAGCATAATTATTGACAAGTATGAACTTTTTTTATGTCATTTCATTATGTGTTTTTTCATGTTGTTGCTGATTTCTTTGTTCCATATAATTTTCTGTGCTGAGCTAATTTTGTTTATGGATCATGTTATCATCTCCTTTGTTGCTATTGATTTAGTATTTGCTAAATATTTGTGTGTGTCCTCTTTTTTATTTTGATATGAAGGTGTATTATTTATCTTTGAGGTTACCCTGTGATTTATTATATAGTTTCCAAGTTTAAAATAGTCTGCTCTATGTGCAATTGTTTTGACTTCCTGAACATTTAGAAGTTCTGTTCCTACACTCTTTAGTGCCTATGCTTGGTTTGCAATTGTCCTCATTTACCAATTGATGTCTCTGGTTCCTTATTTACAGTCTTATAAGCTTATTTTATTTTGGATACTTCTATTACTGGGAGCTCTGGTAGTGTAGTGCCTATGGCATTTAACCACTAACCAGAGGCTGGCGGTTCAAACTCATCAGTCACTCATCAGAAGGAAAGTTGAACAATCTACTTCTGTAGTGATACCAGCTTGGAAACCCAAGGAGAGGTCACTATGAGTTGGGTCCAACTCTATGGCATTGAATTTGGTTTGTTTTTTGCATTACTGAGTTGGTTTCTGGTTTATATCATCATGTCTGTTAATCATTGGTTGTTGTTTGCTGTTATTTGTTCTCTACTAGAAGGACTCCCTCTAAGATCTCTTGTAAGGATGATTTGGTTTTAAAAAATTTTCCTTAATTTCTGCTTATTTAAAAATCTCCTAAATTCAGACTCATATTTGAAAGATAATTTTGCTGAGTATATAATTCTTGGTTGGAGACTTTTTTTTTTTATGAGTCATATATATATATCATCCCATTGTCTTTTCACCTGCATGGTTTCTGCTGAGAAAAAAAAAAGAGCTTAGACTTACAAACTTTACATTTGTCCATGCTGCTTTCAGGATTCTTTCTTTGTGTTTGGTTTCGGTGATCTTGATTATAAATCTTTATTTATTTATTTTTTTTGGTGGGAGGTGTAATCTGTTTGGGGTTCATTGAACTTCTTGAATAGATATATTATTTTCTTTCTTCATGTTAAGGAAATTCTCTTCCATCAAATCTTTGACAATTTTCTCTGTGGTTTTATTTGTTTCTTCCTGTTCTGGAATTCTGATTACATGTAGGTTATTCCTCTTGATGCTATCACACATGAATCTTAGGCTTTCTTCATTTTGTTTTGAGCTTTTGTTTCATTGATCCCTTAGCAAAGTAGTAGTGAAGTATTTGTCTTCATTCTCATTAATTCTATATTCCTTTGATTCTATTCTACTTACTCCTTTGTCTCTTCAATGTGTTACTTATTTCTGTAATGTTAGTATTAATCTTTATTTCTATTTTTTTGGTATCATTTCTAAATGTTTGTTTATTTTGTCATTTTTTTTCTTGTATTGTTTTCCTAAATTATTCTAGAGTTCTGTCTGTGTTTTCCTTGATCTTATCAGTGTTTGTCCTTGATCTGTTTCTCAATCCATTGAAGTTACTTAAATATAATTCTTTTGAGTTCCTTATCAGGGAGTCCAATGTTGCTTGTTCCTCAGGGATGTTTTCTGGGTTTGTATCCAGGCCCCTTGATATTACTGTTTTATCCTTCTTCTTTCTGTGCACTGTGATGGTCTGTTGTCTCTAAGACATTGTAGTGATCATGTATTTATGATTAATGTGTGAACAAGAATGAGAGTATGTACACAGATCTCTGTTAGTTCTTCATAACGAGCAGTTGAGGGTGAGTTGAGCTGATATTGGCCACCATCTATCATTGGTCAACTGGTGCAAAAACAAGTGGTGGCCATAACTCAGTGGGTGGAGATGCTGGATGTGCAGGTGTGTTTGGGTTGTATTGGAAGAGTTACCATCTTCCATTCTGTTACACAAAACAAATTAAACAAACAAACAAAAAACACCAAAAGAATAAAAGCAATAGAACAAGAAACTCAAACTGCATTAAACACACACACACATACACACACACACAGGGATAATTGCAAAAAAGAAAAAATAAGCAATACATGAGAAGAAAATATTTCAAAATATATTAAAAAGGGATAAAAGAAAGGTAATGAGCAAAAGAAAGAAAGAAAAAAAAAAAAAGCCACAATACCTGTGAGAAGGAGGAATGAGAGAAAAAAGCAAAAGTAAAAGAATAGTAAATAATTTTTTAAAAAAACAATGGAAAAACTACAAAAGGAAAAGCAAGTGATGGAAAGAACCAAAAGAAAAAGAAAGAGAGAGGGAAAGATTGAGAGGCAGAGAGAGAGAGAGAACCAGGAAAAGGGAAGAGGAAACAAGCAAACAAACAAAAAACCTCAAGAACCAGAGATGGGAAAGAGAAAATAAATGAAGGAAGAAAGCAGAAAGATAAAAACAGAATAATTTAAAAACAAGCAGTGCAAAGCAAAACTGTGTGGAGGTGGGGCACCACACACAGGTTCTCTCAGGGCACAGATTTGGATGGAATTCCTGTTGATCAAGAAGGTGGGTGGAATGGGGAAATGACCAAACCTTTGTTCACCAAGAGTGGGTGGGGGATAAGAGTAACAGTCCATAGGTCTATTTATCTCCTTCTTTGCTGTTTTCCTTTTTGGTTTGCAGGCACCAATGCAGTCCTTTGGAACAAAGCCAATTCTTAAGTTGCTATGAGGATATATTCAAAGTTGCTGTGCCCTGAGGACAACTGGCAATCCACAGCTCCATCTGTCTTCTTATTCAGTTTTCATTCTGGTTCTTTTACTAGTTGGTATTTAATCCACTTCTTTATCCTTGCCTTCAAAGTTCAGGGTCCCAGAATCATCTTCTGTATTGGTTTCAAGTAATTTCTCATTGCTTCATTGCAGAGGGTCTGTGTAGCTTGTCTGCCTATTCTACCATCTTGCTGGAACTAGCACTGTAAGCTTTTAAGGAACTATCTATGTCAGATCAAATGACAACAGCTACTCTAAAGCATAGATGAGTAGTTTCTGGGTCCATACAGCAGTTCACATATACATTGTCACATGTCATTGACCACAGTTTACCACAATGAAACAGCTCCCCTCCCATTTCCTCCCCATAGTTACCTCTTCCCAGTGTCCATCCCTCCATAGTCTCCTGCAACCTGAGCTGTCTCCCTGTGCATAAGCAGCCTTTCCTTCTCCCATGATTGTTCTCTCCAGGGCATGTGTCTACTTGAGGTAAATGTTTAAATCACATTCCTGTACTCTGTTTGGCTGGAAACCACAGGTGTGGGTTCAATTCCAGACCTGAAGGGCAGCTAGGGGCCATAGTCTCAGTGGTTACACCAGGCTCTATTGGACCAGCAAACCTGGTCCCCACCTTCTTTTTTTTTTTTTTTGCCTCCAAATGATTTTGAGTTTTGTTCCACATTGTTCTCCCTCTCTATCCAGGATCTCCTACATCCCTTCCAAGTGGATGACAGTGGTAGCCAGGTACCATCTAGTTCTTCTGGTCTCATAGTTGTATAGGTTGCAGATCGGATGGTATACCAGTCGCTAGGACTGATTGTTTCCATTCATTTTGGTTTTCTTCTTTCTTCTTGATGAAGAGTGACCCATTGTTGCATCTAGATGGCAGCTTGCTAGCTTTTAAGATCCCAGTCACTAACTTGGCAAAGTAGAAGGTGGAACAATGTTTTGTGTAGCATGTTATGCCAATTGAGCTTGATGTTCCCTGTGACTATGGTCCCGAGCCCACAGGTTCAACTACTCACTCCCTCTGGGTAGCTGGCTGTGACCAAGAAGTGACTACAACCTTGTCCCTTGTCAGCTCTACTATACACCTGGGAATTCTGATCATTCACATAAACTTATAGGACCATTGTCTACCAACCCTATATATGATCTCGGATACACTCCCCATTTAGACATACCTAATTGTTTAGACTGCCCACCTATCTATCCATCCATATACCCATGTTTGCCTTCACTGACAACTCAGTACTGTATATGCAAAAGGGTTCATATTTGTTGTCTGTACTTCGCATGTACCTCTCTATGTCTTTCTCATCCTCAGTGCTGCCATATTGGTCACTCACCTTTGGTACATTGCCCTTCTCTTCACCCAAATCAATATTTATTTCTATCTGTCTAACAGCATTCCCTCCCTGCCCCTCCAACCCCTGGTAACCAACAAAGAAAATTTCCTTAACTTCTCAATCTAATCTTATCTTACCAGTTGCCACGGATTTGATTCAGACTAATGTTCAATCCATTTGTGCCAAAGTAAAGCTGTGCTCCATGATCAAAGTATTCAGTGTCCATTATTTTGGAAGTAGATTCACAGAATATTTTCTAAATGTGCCTCTGAGTGTACTTGAACCTTAAAATGCTTGGTAAGCAGCTGAGTAAACATTTGTACCATCCTGGGAAAGCTAATTATATTTCTTCTTTTTTACGAATAATAGCATTGAGATTTATACAATTCCAAAAATTTGGACAATTTCACACTTAAACTGATAATAAAAGATCAAAATCCACTGGTGATTTTATTTTTTTTATTA
>NW_006925493.1:11100-11563 GCF_000298275.1 Orycteropus afer afer | reverse complement strand
TGGCCATTTGAATATCCTCTTTGGTGAAATGTCTATTTTAAGTCCTATGCTCATTTTATGATTGGGTTGTCATTTTATTGTTAAGTTGTTTAAAATTATATATATATTATATATATATATATATATAATATATATATAATCCATGTTATTTATATATATAATGTTATATATGTATAATTTCAAGCAACTTATCCTATTTTGACTGAAGACATTGAGTTTCTCCATCCTCTTTCCATAGATATAGCCAACTTTATTTCTCTGTATTTCATCTGGCAAGGTCCATGTATACAGTCACCTTTTATGTTGTTGAAAGGTATTTGCAATGAATAAGTTGTTGCAAAATTCTATCATGGGATCTCTGGTGTCATTTCTATCACTAAGGCAATATTTTTCAGTTACTGATATTTCTTTTTTGTTTCCAACTTTCACTTCCCAATCAGCAGTAATAATCAATGCTTCTTGA
>NW_006925493.1:9359-9970 GCF_000298275.1 Orycteropus afer afer | reverse complement strand
AGGTAAAGTGTTGGCTTAGACACTGAAATCTTAGTTGCATTTCTTTCTCATTTGTTTTAGGTTAAGGAGGAGTAAAAACAGATTCTGATGCCACCGCCCCTGACAACCATGACAAGATCTAGACAGAATTTTGGGGATGTGAATAAGATAAAGGTAGGAAAGAATTCTTTAGCGTCCATTACTACATTTTCCCCCTACATTTTGTTCAATTTGTCCAATTTATTCACCACGTTCATCTTCCTTTGAAATTTTAATTATTCATTAAATACTTACTATGCACCAAATATTGTGCTACATACTAGAAATTATTATATCTAGCAGCCAAGTATATTATGGAGTTTGACTTTAATAAACTGACGTTTCTACCAACCATATAAATGTTTTTTTTAATTTGAGCCATCATTCTTTCTGGTTGCTTGGTAACCTAAAGTGGGTGACATATTGTTGTAGTTAGGTGCCTTTGAGTCAGATCCACCTCATTGTTGTTGTTGTTGTTATGTGCGTCGAGTCAGACCTGACTCATAGCGACCCCTCCTTGGGTTTCCGAGGCAGTATCAGTACGGAAGTAGATTGCCCCATCTTCCTTCCGAGGAGTGGCTGGTGGGTTTGAA
>NW_006925493.1:7707-8207 GCF_000298275.1 Orycteropus afer afer | reverse complement strand
TGAATGGATATGGGAGATACAGGAAGGATGTGAGAAGAGTGCTATTTATATTTTGATGTGGGCAATCAATACCACAAAGTGAAATGTGTATGACTGTTGATTAGAAAATTAATTTACTCTTTAAAATTTCACAGAAATCAAAGTAAATTTATAAAAGAAAGATAAGATCTATAGGCACTTGTTACAGAGATTATTGCTCAATATCAATAAGTTGTATTATACTTTGTTTTTATTAAAGGGAAAGCTTATGCCTTCTTTTACATGGATTATGCTAATAAAACTAAGTCTTTATTTATTAAAAATTCCAAGTATGCAAAAAATGTTCCTAGGTTTCATCTCCTCTCTTTCCTTTCACTTATTTCTAATTTCCTAAATGCTAAACCTATGAATTGTAATGATCAATATTTTTTTCTACATCCCATATGTATTTCTTCCTGAGGTCCTTCTAAATATTCTTTTAATCTTTTTGTCAGTCCACTCATTCTCAGAATCTAGAGATA
>NW_006925493.1:5223-5886 GCF_000298275.1 Orycteropus afer afer | reverse complement strand
TATATGCTTAAGAGTTGTGAGTTCTTGATGATTATTGAAACTGCTTCCCATGTGAACATTTTGTTAAAGATGAATACATGAGGGGGTTCTTTAAATACACAGGCACAAGATCATATGTGTATGCTTTGAAGTAGTGGACAGTACACAGAGTGTCCGATGAACCAAAGATGTAAAGTGAATTTTTTTTTTCTCTTTAGGAAATAAAGAACGATGCAATTTTTCAGAATATGAGTGGAAGGATGCAGAGTAATCTAGGAAGGAGGAGTCTGGGGCAATTATTCTAGTGAAGGTTTTTGTTTGCCTTATATGATGTTAACTAAGGTGGTGGAAGTCAGAGACAGGAACACCAGTTAGCCAACTGCTTACAGAAGTTGACATTTGAGTACAGGACATTAGTGGTGGGAATAAAAAGAAAATATACAAGAACCACTGGAAAAGACTTCACAATGCTTATTGTCTAAAGCCAATGTACTTTATACTATCTAAGAATATATACATCTTAGTGACTGGTTGCATGGTGCGGTGGCAAAAGCTTTGCATGAGTGATTCCGTTTAATCTTATAAGAATTTGATTGCTGTTATTTACCCATTTTGTGGATGAGGAGTAAATCTCAGAGACTAATATTAATAGTTATAATAACAATAACAACAGTATCTGAAAGT
>NW_006925493.1:0-1109 GCF_000298275.1 Orycteropus afer afer | reverse complement strand
TTTCTGTTTTTCCCAATAACTCCCATTTTAGTGGGTGTGAAGTGGTTTTGCTTTGTATTTCCCTAGTCATTAATGATGTTGAGCACCTTTTGATGTGCTTGTTGACCAATCATATATCTTCTTTGAAGTAATGTTTATTCAAGTCTTTTGTTCATTTTTCAAATGGGCTGTTTGTCATTTTTGTTTTGGCTTAGACTTAATTTATTTTGTTGGTGTTAAGAACGTACACAGCAAAATATACACCAGTTCAACAGTTTCTACATTTACAATTTAGTGACATTGTTTACATTCTTCAACTTGTGCAATTATTCTCACCCTTCTCTTCTTAGTTGTTCTTTTCTTAACATAAACTCTCTGTCCTCTAGGTTCTTGTCTTATCTTTCTAGTTGTTGTTGTGAATTTGACCCCATACAGATGTTCTTAAAAAGCACAATGCTCAAGGCAGACATTTTTTTACTTGTTAAACTAAATTATTGTTCAGTTTTGAGAAGACTTTAGGGTATATTTTTGTTTTAAGTTTGAAAGGTTATTCAGGGCAAGAATTTCTGGGGTTCATCAACCCTCCATGACTTCAAAATGCCTAGAGTTCATGGGAATTTGAAATTCAGTTCTGTGTTTTTCTCCTCTTGATCAGGATTCTTCTATGGAAACTTTGGTCAAAATGGTAAGTAATGACCGTCAGTTGCCATCTAGTCCTTCTGGTCTCCGGGAAAAGGAGGAAGTTGTTCATGGAAGCAATTAGCCACATATTCTATATCCTCCTCCTAGTCCTTCTTCCTCTGTTGCCCTAGGTGAATAGAGACAAATTGCTGTGCCTTGAAAGGTAGTTTGCAATCTTTTATGACCCCAGGAACTTACTATGCAACAAACTGAAAGAGGTAGAACAGTAGTACTCAACATATTATTAGGTCAATCAACTGTGTTGTCCCATGAAATCATAACCTTAAATATCTAAATCAAGGTCCATATCCCAACAGGGGTTTGGTTTTACATAAGCAGCTTCAGCAGCTACTCTTTTCTTTTTTTTTTAAATCATTTCTCTAAATATGTCCATCAAACAACTTTTGCCAATTCAGCTTTTTACTGATATACAACTATTGTCTGAATTA
>NW_006925492.1:9762-10731 GCF_000298275.1 Orycteropus afer afer | reverse complement strand
CAAAATATGGTCTAGAATATATCCCTCCTGAATTTAGAGACCATCTAAAGAATAGATTTGATGCATTGAACACCAATGACCAGAAACCAGATGAATTGTGGAATGGCATCAAGAGCACACAATCGTCCATGAAGAAAGCAAGTGGTCACTAAAAAGACAACAAAAGAAGAGAAGACCAAAGTGGATGACAGAAGAGACTCTGAAACTTGCCCTTGAGTGGAGAGTACCTAAAGCAAATGGAAGAAATGACAAGATAAAATAATTGAACCGAAGATTTCAAATAGCAGCTCAAGAAGACAAAGTCAATTACTATAATGAAATATACAAAGACCTGGAGTTAGAAAACCAAAAGGGAAGAACATGCTTGGCATTTCTCAAGCTGAAAGAATTGAAGAAAAAATTTAAGCCTCAACTTGCAATATTGAAAGATTCTAAGGGCAAACATTGAATGATGCAGGGAACATCAAAAGAAGATGGCAGGAATACACAGAATCATTGTACCAAAAAGAACTGGTCGATCTTCATCCATTTCAGGAAGTGGCATATTATCTATAACCAATGGTACTGAAGGAGGAAGTCAAAGCTGCAATGAAGGAATTGGTGAAGAGCAAGGCTCCAGGAATTGATGGACTACCCATTGAGATATTTCAACAAACGGATGCCCCATTAGAGGAACTCACCCAGTTATTCCAAGAGATTGGGAGGACAGCTACCTGACCAACTGACTGGAAGAGATCCATATTTGTACTGATTTCAAAGAAAGGTGATCCCACAGAATGTGGAAATTATCATTAATATTGCATTCAAGTAAGATCTTATTGAAGATAATTCAAAACCGGTTGCAGCAGTATATTGACAGAAAACTTCCAGAGGTGCAGCTGGATTCAGAAGAGGATGTGGAACAAGGAATATCATAGCTGCTGTCAGATGGATCTTGGCTCAAGGCAAAGAATACCAGAAAGATGTTTA
>NW_006925492.1:5828-8732 GCF_000298275.1 Orycteropus afer afer | reverse complement strand
GTCATGCTTGGTAAGGTGGAGGGTCGATGAAAGAGGAGAAGGCCTTCGATGAGATGGATTGACATAGTGGCTGCAACAATGGGCTCAAATATAGGAAGGATCATGGAGCTGGCACAGGATGAGACGGTGTTTTATTCTGTTGTGCATGAGGTTGCTATGAGTCAGAAACAACTTGTGGCACCTAACAACAACAACAGCAGTGTATGAGAGTTCCAATCTCTCCAGAGCCTCACCAGTATTTTTTATTGTCTGTCCTGTTGAACTTTGCTATTATTGCTGGGAGGAGATGATATCTCATCATTGTTTTGATTTACATCTCTCTAATGGTTAATGATCACAAGCAATTCCTCATGTGTTTGTTGGCTGCCAGCATATCGTCTTTAGTGAAGTGTCTGTTCATGTCCCTTGCCCATTTTTGATTGGATTGTTTGTCTTTTTGATGTTGAGGTGTTGAAGTTTTCTATAGATTTTGGAGATAAATCCTTTGTCAGATATATTATAGGCAAATTTTTTTCCCAATCTGTAGGTTCTCTTTTTATCCGTTTGACAAAGTCTTTTGATGGACGTAAGAATTTAATTTTTAAAAGGTCCCAGTCATCTAGCTTCTGTTCCACCTCCTGTGCATCCTGGGTTATGCTTGATAGTCTGTTTGTGCTGTAAATTAAGGCCCCTAGATTTGCCTCTATTTTATTGTTGATGAATTTTATAGTTTGGGTTTTACATTTAAGTCTTTGATCCAACTTGAGTTTGTTTTTGTATATGGGGTGAGGTATGGGTCTTTTTTCATTTTTCTGCAAGTGGATATCCAATTTTGCCAGCACCATTTGTTAAAGAGGCTATCTCTTCCCCATTTAATCGATTTTGGTCTTTTGTCAAAGATCAGTGGTCCGTAGATGGGTGGGTCTATTTCTGGGTTTCAATTCTGTTCCATTGGTCTATCTGTCTATCATTGTACCAAAGTACACTGTTTTGACTGCTGTGGCTGTATAGTAGGTTTTGAGATCCAGGAGTGTGAGATGTTCCACTTTGTTCTTCTTCTTCAGTAGTGATCTGCTTATCTGAGGTCTCTTTCCTTTCCATATGAAGTTAAAAAAAAAAAAAAAAAAAAATCTCACTGCCATGGAGTCAGATCCAACTCACAGCAACCCCTCCTTGGGTTTCCAAGGTCATATCACTATGGAAGTAGATTGCCCAATCATCCTTCCAAGGAGTGACTGGTGGGTTGGACTGCCAGCCTTCTGGTTAGCAGTCAAATGCCTTAGGCACCATGCTACCGGAGCTCCCCAATATGAAGTTAGTAATTGGTTTTTCCAAATCCTTAAAAAAATTTGTTGTTATCTGGATAAGTATTGCATTAAATGTGTAGATTGCTTTGGGTAGTACTGACATTTTCACAATATTCAGTCTTCCTATCCATGAACAAAGCAGGTTCTTTCATTTATGTAGATCCCTTGTAGTTCTTGTAGTAGTGCTTTAGTTTTCTTTGTATGGGTCTTTTGTGTCTCTGGTAAGATATATTCCTAGATATTTTATGAGCTCTGGTGGCATAGTGACTAAGGCATTTGACTGTTAACCAGAAGGCTTGCAGTTCAAACTCTCCAGCCACTCCTCAGAAGGAAGGTGGTGCAATCTACTTCTGTAGTGACATTGCCTCAGAAACCCAAGGAGGGGTTGCTATGAGTTGGATCCAACTCCATGGCAGTGAGTTTGGTTTATTTTATTTTATTTTATCTTTTTAGTAGCTATGGTAAATGGTATTTTTTCCCTTATTTCTTTTTAAGAGATCTCTTTGTTGGTGTAGAGGAATCCAACTGATTTTTATATGTTGACCTTGTCTCCTGCCACTTTGCTGAACCTCTCAATTAGTTCCAGTAGTTTTTTTGCTGAGTCTCTTGGGTTCTCTATGTATAGGATCATGTCATCTGCAAATAGAGATAATTGTACTTCCTCTTTGCCAATTTGGATGCACTTTATTTCTCTTCCTTGCCTTATTGGCCTGGCTAGGACTTCCAATACAATGTTCAATAGTGGTGATAGAGGGCATCCTTGTCTGGTTTGCTTTTATAAGGGGAACATTTTGAGTCTTTCTCCATTAATAATAATGTTGGTCTTCAGCTCTGCATATATGTCCTTTATTATGTTGAGGAATTTCCCTTCTATCCCAATTTTGCTGAGAGTTCTGAACAGGAACAGGTATTGGATTATATCAAATGCCTTTTCTGCATGGATTGACATGATCATATGGTTCTTTTCTTTTGTTCTGTTTATATGGTAGATTACATTGATTATTTTTCTGATGTTGAAACATCCTTGTGTATCATGTATGAATCTTCCTCAGTCAGGATGTATTATTATTATTATTATTTGATATCTTGTTAGATTCTGTTGGCTAGGATTTTGTTGAAGATTTTTGCATCTATATTCATGAGGGATATTGTTCTGAAGTTTTCCTTTTCAGTGGTGTCTTTCTCTGTTTTTGGTATCAGTGTGATGCTTGCTTCATAAAATGAATTTGGGAGTATTCCGTCTTTTTCTTTGTTATGGAATAGCTTGAGTAGTATAGGTGTCCACTCTTCCCTGAATGTTTGGTAAAATTCTCCAGTGAAGCCATGAGGACCAGGACTTTTTCTTGTGGGAAGTTTTTTTTTTTTTAATGATCTGTTCAATTTCTTTCTTCATTATGGGTCTGTTCAAGTAGTCTATCTCTGATAGTTTAGGTAGGTCTTGTGTTTCTAGAAACTTGTCCATCTCTTCTAGGTTCTCAAATCTGTTGGAGTACAGTTTTTCTTAATATTCTGTCAGTATCTTTTCTATTTCAGTTGTTTCTGTTGTGATGTCACCCTTTTCGTGTATTATTCTTGTTACTTGCATCTTTTCTTTTGTTAGATTTTCCAGAGGTTTGTC
>NW_006925492.1:3370-5603 GCF_000298275.1 Orycteropus afer afer | reverse complement strand
TGTTGGTTTTGTTTCTTTCCTATTTTTTTGATGTGTGCATTTATTGCTGTAAATTGACCTCTGAGTACTGCTTTTGCTGTGTCCCAAAGATTTTGGTAAGATGTATCTTCATTCTTATTTGTTTCTAGGAATTATTTTTGTTTCACTCTTTATTTCTTCCATTACCCAGTAGTTTTTGAGCATTGTATTATTCAACTTCAACATGTTTGGTGTTTTTACCTTGATCTTCCTATTATTAATTTCTAATTTTATAACATTGTGGTCTGAGAAGATTCTTTGTAGTAGTTCAATGTTTTTAAATTTATTGAGGCTTGTTTTATGTCTTAACATATGATCTATTCTGGAGAATGATCTGTGTGCACTGGAGAAGAATGTGAATTTTGCTTTTGTTGGGTGGAGTGCTCTGTATATGTTTATGAGGTCAAGTTGGTTGTGTTGTTGAGTTCTTCTGTATCTTTGTTGAGTTTTTTCTAGTTCATTTGTCATTCCTTGAAAGTGGTGTGTTAAGTCTCCTATGACTATTGTAGAGTTGTCTGTTTTTCCTTTCAATTCAATTAACATTGCTTCATGTATTTTGGAACACTTTCATTGGCTGCATAGATATTTGTTAGAGTAATGTCTTCTTGGTCAGTTGACCCTTTCAGCATCATAAAGTGACCTTCTTTGTCTCTTATGCTGTTTTTCACCTTAAAGTCTGTTTTATCAGAAATTAATATTGCCACTCCTACTTTTTTGATTACCATTGGCTTGATATATCTTTTCCCACTCATTAACTTTTAATTTGTTTTTATCTTTGTGTCTCATGTGGGTCTCTTGTAGGCAACATATGGATGGGTCTTCTTTTCTTATCCAGTCTGCCACTATCTTTCTATTGAGTGGTGCATTTAGTCCATTCACATTGAGTGTAATTAGTGATAGGTATGAATTGATTGCTGTCATTTTATTGTGTTTTTTTGTCACATTGTTAGAGTTTCCTTGGTCCAAATACTTTTCTGTGCTGAGTTCATTTTGTTGTCAGCTGTTTCCTCTCTTTTCTTCTTTATTTTTGGTTTTGTGCTTACTAAGCCCATATGTTTACCTTCTTTCTGGGCTTGCTTAGGGGGATTGTTAATTTTCTCTGTGATTACCTTGGAGTGAATTTTGCTGAGATAATCTTTAAATCTTAGGCTGAAACTATCGATCAGAATAACTGATTGACTTATAAAATAAAAAATATCACTCATGAATAGAACTCCTTTAAGCATTATCTCGTTGTTGTTGTTAAGTGCTGTCGAGTAGGACCTGACTCATAGTGACCCCTCCTTGGGTTTCCAAGGCAGTATCACTACAGAAGTAGATTGCCCCATCTTCCTTCAGGGGAGTGGCTGGTGGGTTTGAACCACCAGCCTTCTGGTTAGCAATCAAGTGCCTTAGGCACAATGCTACCAGAGCTCCTAAGCATTATCTATATGATACCAAATGGTCAAAAATTAAAGCAGCAATGAGGAGGTAAGGGGTCAAGGAAACTAGAGTAGTGGAAATGATACTATCAGAATAGAGTGAATGAGAATGGTAACACTTTGTGAAAAATATAACCAATATCACTGAAAAATTTGTGCAGAAATTGTAAAATGGAAACCTAATTTGCTGTGTAAATTTTCACCTTAAACACAATAAAATAACATTTTTTTAAAAATTGACTCAGCACTTATGGTCAGTGAGTTTATGATGATGATGGTAGAACAATTCAGAAAAAGATATCAAGAAAAGTGGCACAACTTGGAAAATGTAACCAATTTCACTGAATTGTAACTGTAGAAATTATTGAATTGATATATGTTTTGCTGTGTATATTTTCACACATGCACACAAACAAAAACGTACATAGGAAACAATTAAACAAGGAACAAGGGAAATATAATAATAATAAAACTCCAAAGTCATTCATAGTTATTTTCATATATCCTAGTATGTTTCTCTGGCCCTGCTTCTTCTGATACTGGCTGTTGTTCAAAGTTGGAATCACAATTCTACTTCAGGTGGGTCAGCACTTTTGGTAATTGCTAATCAATGGTTTTTTGGGAAAAAAGTCAGTGGTAATTAGGATATATAAACCCCAAATCAGCTTGCAACTGTTGGTCCATGTTGTTGTTGTTGTTATTTGCCATTGAGTCGGCCCCGACTCATAGCGACCCCTCCTTGGGTTTCCAAGGCAGTATCACTATGGAAGTAGGAATGCCCAACCTTCCTTCCG
>NW_006925492.1:0-2945 GCF_000298275.1 Orycteropus afer afer | reverse complement strand
TTGAACCACCAGCCTTCTGATTAGCAGTCAAATGCCTTAGGCACTGTGCCACCAGAGCTCCTTTACAGTTGTCATGTGCCACCAAAAAAACCAAACTCACTGCCATTGAGTCAATTCCAACTCATAGTGACCCCCACTGGGTTTCTGAGGCTGTAAATCTTTATGAATAAAGTAGATTGTCCCATCTTCCTTCCATGGAGTGGCTGGTGGATTTGAACCACTGGACTTCCCATTAACAGCCAAATGCCTTATCCACTACACCACCCGAGCTCCTTCCCATATGCCACAGGTACCTCTTATTACACATGTCATTGTTTCATAGGAGACCACTGTACACAAAGAAAAAGAATTCTCAGAAATAGTCCAAGTTGCCCAAGTAACTGAGTTGCTGACGTTCCTCATATTTATCCCCCCACACACACACACACACAGTGATTAAACAAAACTTTGATTCTACAAAGGTGATTCCACAAAAGTGATTCTACACAAATGATTAAGCAAATATTTAAGAGTCAACAATGACCATGGAGTTGAGCCACTTGTGTGGGTATGCATGATACTTAAGGTTGTGTGTCTGTTTGGCTAGGCCATGACTATAAATTGTTTAGCAGTTATGATGTACTAATTTTCATGATGATATCTGATGTGTAGTCATTACATAATGAGCTGTTATGACCAGCCAATAAACTGAAAGGTAGTTTCCTTTAGGGTGAGGCCTGCTTCCAATATTTATGAAAAAGCTCTGGCAGAGCTTTCTGGATTTTTGTTCAATCTGGATTCTGCATCTGGCTCATCATCATCTCAAGTTCTTGGACTTGACCAGTGACCTGCTTTATTGCCTGCTAATCTTGGGTTAATCAACCTCTGAAGCTATGTAAGTCAGGAGAAGCCTTCAGCTTGACATCTGACCCATGGACCTGGGACTTGCCAGCCTCTACAACTGTGTGAGTCATTTATTTGTGACATTTTTTTTTTCTCTCTCTAAAGATACAGATATAAATAGTAGATAAGCTTCACTAATTTTGCTTCTCTAGGGAACCAGTTTTCCATTCATAAGGTATTCAGAAAAAACAACACCAGGACCCCAACATTAATTTAAATTAGGGAAAGATGCATTCAGGCAAGATCCCTAGTTCTTCATGTGTGCATAATCTACTTTCAACCACACTCTTCCTGAGCTCAAATTCCCCCTCCCAAGGGAGGAAACACTGCAAAAATAAAATAAAATAAAATATACCTCCATTGGCTTTTTCCTGAAACTTGTTTATGCATAGCCACAATGTTGAAGGTCAAAAAGAACACAACTGGCATCTGAACTTAAATCATGACTCAAAATAGAGTTAGGGCTCCCACTGTATACCACAGCCTTCCACAAACCCAAGGTATAGCACATGGTTTAAAATCAGGAAGGGTGTGAATCAAGGTTGCATCATTTCACCATACTTATTCCATCTGCATACTGAGCAAATAATCCAGGAAGCTAGACTATATGAGGAAGAATGAGCCATCAGGATTGGAGGAAGACTTGCTAAAAATCTGCTATATGCAGATGACACAACCTTGTTTGCTGAAAGTGAAGAGGACTTGAAGTACTTACTGATGAAAATCAAAGTCTTCAGTATGGATTACACCTCAACATAAATAAAACAAAAGCCCTCACAATTGGACCAATAAGTAACATCATGATAAATGGAGAAAAGGCTGAAACCATCAGGGATTTCATTTTACTAGGCTGCACAATCAGCATCCATGCATGCAGCAGTCAAGAAATGAGATGTCGTATTGCACTGGGAAAATGTGCTGCAAATCACCTCTTTAAAGTGTTAATAAGCAAAGATGTCACTTTGAAGACTAAGATGTGCCTAACTCAAGCCATAGTTTTTTCAATCATCTCATATGCATGTGGAAGCTGGATGATGAATAAGGAAATTGAAGAAGAGGTGATGCCTTTGAGTTGTGGTGTTGACAAAGAATACTGAAAGTACCATGGACTGCCAGAAGAATGAACAAATCTATTCTGAAAGAAGTACAGCCAGAATGCTCCTTGGAACCAAGAATGGTAGACTTCATCTCATGTACTTTGGTCATGTTGTCAGAAGGGACCACTTCCTGGAGAATTATACCATGCTTGTTAAAGTAGAGAATCAGTGAAAAAGGGAAAACTCTCAACAAGATAGGTTGACACAGTGGATGCAATGATGGGCTCAAGCATAGCAAGGATTGTGAGGATGACACAGGACCAGGCAGTGTTTCATTCTGTTTCAAATTAGATCAATATGAGTCAGAGTTGACTCAATAGCATCTAACAATGTGTCTCATCTTGCCTTGTGATCTGCTTCTTAGAAGACCTGGACTGACACAGTGCAATGTAGTAAATTACCTGGTAAGGCTTTTCTAGCCATAAATCTTTGTAAACTCCATGGTGGAATTCACTGTGAGCAACTGAGGAGCTCCTGATTGTAAAATTTATCCACCTGTGGTATTTCTGTTGAGCAGTGGCACAAAGCAATGTTCTAGGAAGTTCGCTGTCTCACAGGTGCTTAGAATTCTGGTGTTATGATTGGCTAGTTTGGTCGCTCTGCCAGGCTCAAAAGGAGGCCTCCTGGAGGCAGAAATCTCTCTGACTGCTGGCTGAGAAGGATGTGCTGCTGAGAGAAATGTGCTCCAGAGAGAAACATGCTCCTGAGAGAAACGCGCTCCTGAAAGACACGTGCTCCTGAGAGATATATGCTGCTGGGAAAGAGATGCAAGAGACACACATTGCTGAGAGAGACACTGAGAGACAGGCACTGCTGGGAGAGAGACTATGAGAGACTATTGGCTGAGAGACGGTGGGCTGAGAGAGACTGAGAGTTGTTCCTGAACTTAAATTGTAGCCTGGTGTTTCCCTATAAAACCCCATAATCTGTGAGTTCTGTGTGGCCACTGCAGCAAATTATCAAACC
>NW_006925491.1:9591-10667 GCF_000298275.1 Orycteropus afer afer | reverse complement strand
GGAAGAGATCCATATTTGTGCCCATTCCAAAGAAAGGTGATCCCACAGAATGTAGAAATTATAGAACAATATCATTAATATCACATGCAAGTAAGATCTCAAAATAGAGGCACCTTTAATGATGTGGATGGAAAAAAGCTTCCGGGAATTTCATTTGCTAATGTTTACAACTTAAAATGAAAGAAACAGCTGCAAACATCAATTAATAATTGGATTGTGGAATATATGAAGTAAGAAACTATGAAAACTGGAAGGTGTAAATAATGAAATGGGACACATGAAAATCATTATCCTAGGCATTAGTGAGCTTAAGTGAACTTCTGTTGGCCTGTTATATCAGTAAACATAATGGGCTTCTATGCCAGTAATAACAAACTGAAGAGGAATACCATGGTACTCATTGTGAAAGAGAACATTTCAAGATCTATCCTGACATGCAATGCTGTCAGTGACAGGATAACCTCCACATGCCTACAAGGAAGACCAGTTAATACTACTATTATCCAAATTTATCCATTGACTACTAAACCCAAACATGAAGAAATTGAAGACTTTTACCAACTTCTGCATTTCAGTCTGAAATCGATGAAACATGCAAACAAAATGTATTGATAATTACTTGCGATTGGAATACAAGGATTGGGGAAAGAGAGAGATAAAAAAAAAGAAGCATTGGTAGTTAGAAAATAAGGCTTAAGTGACAGAAATGATGTGGCAGAACTTATGACAGAATTTTGCCATACCAGCAACTAATTCATCATAAATACTTTATTCAACCACATGTTGTTGTTGTTGTTAGGTAATGTCAAGTCCTTTCCTACTCATAACAAACAAATGAACAGCAGAATGAAACACCACCCGATCCTGCACCAGCTTGATGATCCTTGTTATACTTGAGCCATTGTCACAGCCACTGTGTCAATCCATCTTGTCGAAGGTCTTCCCCTCTTTCATCGGCCCTCCACCTTACCAAGCATGACATCCTTCTCCAGGGAATGGTCCCCTCTGACAACATGACCAAAGTAGGTGAGACGAAGTCTGGCCATCCTCGCTTCCAAGGAGCATCTCGGCTGCTT
>NW_006925491.1:7493-8171 GCF_000298275.1 Orycteropus afer afer | reverse complement strand
CTTCCATCTTCTTTTGATGTTCCCTGCATCATTCAATGTTTTGCCCTAAGAATCTTTCAATATTACAACTCGAGGCTTAAATTTTTTCCTCAATTCTTTCAGCTTGAAAAATGACTAGTGTGTTCTTCCCTTTTGGTTTTCCAACTCCAGGTCTCTGCACTTTTTATTATAGTAATTGGCTTTGTCTTCTCGAGCTGCTCTTTGAAATCTTTGATTTAATTATTTTATCTTGTCATTTCTTCCATTTTCTTTAGCTACTCTTATCTCAAGGGCAAGTTTCAGAGTCTCTTCTGTCATCCATTTTGGTCTTCTCTTCTTTTCTTGTCTTTTTAGTGACCTCTTCCTTTCTTCATGGATGATGCTCTTGATGTCATCCCACAATTCATCTGGTTTTCGGTCATCAGTGTTCAATGTATCAAATCTATTCTTTCTCCTCTGTGTTGGAAAATGTTTCTGGACTATTCATAAGATCATATTTTGGCTCTCTTGGACTTGTTTTAATTGTCTTTAACTTCAAGTTGAACTTGCAAATGAGCAATTGATGGTCTGCTCCACAATCAGCTCCTGGCCTGATTTTGGCTGGAGATATTGAGCTTTTCCATTGCCTCTTGCCACAGATGTAGTCAATCTGATTCCTGTGTGTTCCATCTGGTGAAGTCCACGTGTACAGCCACCATT
>NW_006925491.1:3192-7193 GCF_000298275.1 Orycteropus afer afer | reverse complement strand
TATGGATATTATCCTATCACTGACAGCATTGTACTTCAGGACAGATCTTGAAACATTCTTTGTGATGATGAATGCCACACCATTCCTCTTTAAATGGTCATTCCCAGCATACTAGATCATATGATTGTCTGATTCAAAATGGCCAAAACCAGTCCATTTCAGCTTACTAATGACGAGGATTTCAATCTTTATGTGTTCCATTTATTTTTGACAACTTCCAATTTTCCTAGATTCATACTTCGTTCATCCCATGTTCTGATTATTAATGGATGCTTGCCACTGTTTCTTCTCAATTTGAGTGGTGCCATGTCAGCAAATGAACGTCTTGAAAGCTTTACCTTATCTATATGAGTAAGGCTGATTTTACTCTGATAATGCAGCTCTTGCCAAATTCTATTTTGAGAGCTTTCTAAGCTAAGTGACTTGTCTTTCTCCTCTGTATTGGACAATGTTTTCTGGACTATTCATAAAGTTGTACAGTAATGTATCAGACAGTGTTTCTCTGCTATCTATAAGGTTTTTCCTGGCCAATTCTTTGAGAAGTGTATAGCCTCCTCCTTCTTCCTAGTCTGTCTCAGTCTGCAAGCCAGTCTGAAACCTGTGCAACAGGTGCACCCACTGGGTTTCAAACACCAGTGCACAGCCTCAAGACTCACAGCAACACCATCACCACAGTAGGGCAAACTAACAGACAACTTTGTCTCCCTTTGCTGTTGGAAACCCCTCCAGCCACCCTTACTTGGATCCCTGTGGCTAACTCCTTGATCTGTTACAGTCCCCTTTGCCTTTTCTGTCCTCTCCCTGCTTCCCACCTCACTGCTTGTGGGGGGTGGCCTGGGTTCCCTCTCCTTACCTGGCTCCCTGTGGCTGACTCATCAATCTGTTCTGGTCCCTTTTGCCTTTTTTTGTCCTCTCCCTGCTTCCTGCCTCGCTTCCTGTTCTTAGGTCCCTTTTCTTTGTTCTCTCCCTGTTTCTAGCCTAGCTGCCTGTTCTTAGGTCCCTGGAATCTGAATGACAATGCTTGTTGTTGTTGTTACATGCTGTCGAGTCAGAACTGACTCTTAGCGACCCCTCCTTGGGTTTCTGAGGCAGTGTCACTATGGAAGTAGATTGCCCCATCTTCCTTCCGAGGAGTGGCTGGTGGGTTTGAACCGCAAGCCTTTGGGTTAGCAGTCAAGTGCCTTAGGCACTAAGCTAACAGACACTTTAAAATCTAAAAAAACACATAAACAGTGCCTATACACATGAACCTTATCAAATGGAATACACAGGAATGAAATGGACTGTATCTGCAGAAAAAAGATTATGGGGAAGCTCAATATCATCCGTTGAGCAAGACCAGGAGCTGACTGTGGAACAGACCATTAGTTACTCATATGTGGGTTCAAGTTGAAGCTGAAGAATAGTAAAATAAGTCCATGAGAGGGAATATACAACTTTGAGTATATTTCATCTGAATTTAGAGACCATCTGAAGAATAGATTTGAAGCAATGAGTACCAATGACAAAAGACCAGATGAGTTGTGATATGACATCAAGGATATCACATTTAAAGAAAGCAGACGGTTTTTAAAAAGACAGAAAAAGAAGACCAAAATGAAGTCAAAAGAGACTCTGAAACTTACTCTTCAATATGGAATAAATGATGAAGTAAAAGAAATGAACAGAAGATTTCAAAAGGCAGTTGAGAAGACAAAGTAAAGTATTATGAAGAGACATGCCAAGACCTGGAGTTAGAAAATTGAAGGGGAAGAACAAATGGGGCATTTCTCAAGCTAAAATAATTGAAGAAAAATTTCAAGCCCCAAGGTGCAATGCTGAAGGATTCTATGGGCAAAATATTGAGTGCTGCAGGAAGCATAAAAAGAAGTTGGAAGGAATACACAGAATCACTGTGCCAAGAAGAATTGGTCAACATTCAAACATTTTAAGATTTCAAGTAGCCTATGACCAAGGACTGATGGTACTGGAGGAAGAATTCCAAGGTACCCTGAGGGGTTGGTGAAAACAAGACTCCAAGAATTGACAGAAGACTCATTGAGATTTTTCAACAAACTCATGTGATACTAGAGGCACCAACTCATTTATGTCAAAAAATTTGGAAGACAGCTACCTGGCCAACTGACTGGAAGGGATCCATATTTGTACCCATTCCAAATAAAGATGATCCAACAGGATGCAGAAATTATTGAACAATATTTTTAATATCAAACACAAGTAAAATTTGCTGAAGATAACTCAAAAACAGTTACAGCAGTTTATTGACAGGGAATTGCCAGATAGTCAAGCCAGATTCAGATGAAAGCGTGGAATGAGGAATATCATGGCTGATATGAGTAGAACTCCAGAAGCATATTTACTCGTGTTTATTGACTATGCAAATGCATTTGACTGTGTGGATCATAGCAAATTATGGATAACAATGTGAAGAATGGGAGTTCCAGAAAACTTAATAATTTTCATGAGGAGTATATACATAGGTCAAGAGACAGCTGTCCAAAAATAAAAAAAAATAAATAAAAAATAAGGGAATATTGTATGGTTTAAAATCAGGAATGGTGTTTGTCAGGGTTGTATCTTTTAGAATACTTATTCAATTTGTATACTGAGCAAATACTCCCAGCAGTTGGACTGTATGAAGAATGTGATATCAGATGTGCAGATGACACAACCTTGCTTGCTGAAAGTGAAGAAGACTTGAAGCACTTACAGATTAAAGTAAAAACTAAAGCTTTCCTTCAGTTTGGATTACATCTCACTGTAAAGAAAACAAAAATCCTCACAACTGGACCAATAAGCAACATCGTGATAAATGGAGAAAAGTTTGAAGTTGTCAAGAATTATATTTACTTACATCCACTATCAATGGACATGGAAGTAATAGTCAAGAAATCTAATAACACATTAAATTGGGCAAATCTGCTGCAAAAGACCTCTGTAGTCTGTTAAAGGAGTTCTGGTAGTATAGTGCCTAAGGCACTGGATTGCTAACCAGAATGCTGGCAGTTCAATCCCACCAGCCACTCCTTGGAAGTATGGTTGGGCAATTTACTCCCATAGTGATACAGCCTCAGAAAACCAAGGAGGTGTCACTATGAGTAGGGTCCGACTCCACGGCACATAACAACAACAATAACAATGTGTTAAAGAAAAAAGATGTCACTTTGAAGACTTCCCTAAGCCACGGTATTTTCAATATCATCATATGCATGTGAAAACTGGACAATGAATATGGAAGACCTCAGAAGAATTGATGTGTTTGAATTGTGGTGCTGGCAAAGAATATTGAATATACCATAGGTTTGATGTTTTATTTTGAAGTTTTGGGATTATGGTCTCATGGGACATCCCAGTTAATTGGTCTGGTATAATGTTTAGTGCTTCTGTTCTACCTCTTAGGTTTTATTTTGTTTGATAGTTTGCAAAGAGCTTGTAGTTTCAAAAGTTTGTGAGCAGCCATCCAAGGTACACAATTTGTTCTCAAAGATCTATATAAGAATCCTGATCAAAAGTAGTAAAATGTAGAACAGAATTTCAATTCTCATAGACTCCAGATTTTCTGGGCTATTAAAGCTGGATGAAACTATTACTCTGAGATGATCTTTAAAACTTCAAACCAAAAATATCTCCTGAAATTATCTTAAAATCAAACAAAAGTTTAGCTTAATTAACTAGTAAGAAGTGTCCACTTGAGCATTATGTTATTTTAAGAACTGCCTATATGCCTTTTCACTTTTCGTGGTGCCATTAGATGAGATGTATGTAATTGAATTAACCAGTCTAGATTATGGCATATCTTCTGCATCTTGTTTAAAACTTTTTCCTTTCTTAGGTTATAAAGTAAAATTGTTCCATAATTTATAATAAAAGTGTTTCTTGTTTTTATGTCTCATACTTACATACATTTTGGAATTGATTTTATACATGGTATAGTGAAAGTGTCCAACCCTAATATACATGTAAAATGAGTATATATATATATATATATATATATATATATA
>NW_006925491.1:0-2979 GCF_000298275.1 Orycteropus afer afer | reverse complement strand
ATGATTGATAGGTGGTAAATACATAGATAGATGATAAAGCGATAGAGAGATAGATACAGAAACAGAAAAAAAAATAGATATGTCCCCACAAATTTTGGACAATAAAGAATTGTCCAAATACCATTTCTTGAAAACTTCATTCTTTTCCCTATGATACAAAATTTCTGCTCTGGTGTAAATTTAGATATCCTTATACACAAAAAGTTCTTTTGGGGACTATATTCTATTCATTTGTTTCATGTTTTTGTCCCTAATCATCTATCTGGAATGTTGAACTTACTCAAATTTATACCTCTTCAAAAGCTTTGGCTATTTTAACCCTTTGTGTTTCATTTTTAATTTTAGAATCAGTTACTGAAGAACTCCTAACAGTTACATTTTGTTTGGAATTCATTGAAACTATTGGTTATGATTAAGATTATAGCAGCGATTTTTTTTTCCATTTATTTAGCTCATTTATTTATTCATTTATAGCTCTCCTTTTATTTAGGTTTTTTTTTTTTTTCATCTTTCAGTGAAATTTTATAATGTTCTCCATTACACATCTTTTTCTTGATTCATTTCTAAAAATTGTGTTATTGATATTATTATTAAACTCACTGCTGTAGAGTCAGATGCAACTCATAGCAACCCCTCTTTGGATTTCCGAGGTGTTATCACTACAGAAGTAGATTGCCCCACCTTCCCTCCAAGGACTGGCTGGTGGGATTGAACCACCAGCCTTCTGGTTAGCAGTCAAATGCCTTATGCACTAGGCTATCAGAGCTCCTATGTTATTATTAGTGGAATTTAAAAATTATAACATTTCAATAGTGATGTGTAAGGTTTCATTTGATTTTTGTATAATAATTTTGTACCTAGAAAATTTGATGAACTCAGATCAATTGGAACAATTTATGAATAAATTCCTATAGCTTTTCTACATGTTTAGTAGTATCATATGAGAAAAGTAACAGATTATTTATTATTTTCCCATTTTATAACTTACATTTCTTTAAGGCAAATAAGTACAAAAATTTAAAAATGTGCTATATGTGCTTTAACATAATATATATTTTGAAGTTATTGGGTGCAGAACTATATATAATACAAACTTTTTATGTTTGTTGTTTAAGTCTTCTCTACTCTTACTAAAATTCATTTAGTTTGTTGTTGTGTGTTGTGAGTTGATTGCTACTCATAACTCTATTGGACATAGTAGAACTGTCCCATACGGTTTCCAAAGCTATAATCTTTATGGAAGCAGATTGACAAATCTTTCTCCCAAGGAGTATCTGCTGGGTTGAAATTCCTGATGTTTCAATTAGTAGTCAAGTGCTTAACCAGTGTGTCACCAGAGCTGCTTAACCCATTACTTTTGACTGAATTCTGACCCAAAATAGCTCCATGTGTTAAAGAAAAACTCCACAGTTTTTTCTTGGCTGTAATTTTCATGAAAGCATATCACTATGGCATCTTTCCAAAGACACCTCTGGGTAGGTTCCAACTGCCAACTTTTAGGTTAATAGCCCAGTGCAAACAATTTGCACCACAAAAGTTAATTATCAGAGAATGGGGTTACATATTTCTACCATTAAGTAGATAGGTCTGTCATGATTTCTACTTGTTAGTTTATGTTTTACATATTTTGGTGCTATTAGAAACATAAAAATGTACAACTGCTATTACACCCTAGTTAAACATTTTATTTCTGCTTGCTAGCCCCTTTTTAAGGATCTTTGGTGCATAGTGCTTAAAGCATTTGACTGCTAACCAGACGGTTAGCAGTTCAAACCAACCAGCTATGCCAAGGAAGGAAGGAAGACAGGGCAATCTATTTCCATAAAGATTTACTCAGAAACCCAATAGGGGTTGCTAAGAGTAAGAATAGATGTGATGAAAATGAGGGTTTTTTTTTTTTTGTGTGTGTGTGTGTGTGTGTGTGTAATGGTTAAAGCGTTTGGCTGTTAATCAAAAGGTCAGTGGTTCAAACCTACCAGCTACTCCACAGAAGAAATATGAGAACATTTGCTTCTGTAAAGATTTACAGCCTTGGAAATCAAATGGGGGTTGTTATGAGTCAGAATCAACTCAATGGCAATGAGTCAGTGTGAGTGAGAACCATTTTAACTTTAATATTCATTTCTGTTTCAAGTCCCTTTCTTCTAATCTAATGTAACTGCACTAGCTTTGTTTTCTTCAGTATTTTCCTTTTCACATATATTTTTTCAATGTTAACCTATAACATAAATGTTGGTCACAGAAGTATGTTAAAATCCTTCATTAAAGTTATCATTCTGATAATAGCAAAATAATTTTAATTGAATTTTGGATTAGCAATACTGACAAATATCTGTATCTATATATACATATACATGTTGTTGTTGTTGTTATGTACCGTTGAGTCAGACCCAACTCATAATGAACCCTCCTTGGGTTTCCAAGACAGTATCACTATGAAAGTAGATTGCCCAACCTTCCTTCTGAGGAGCAGCTGGTGGGTTTGAACCTCCAGCCTTCTGGTTAGCAGTCAAGCACCTTAGGCACTAATATTTGTCAGTATTGCTAATCCAAAATTCAGTTAAACAATATTTTGATATTATATTTATCTACATAGATAGATAAATATAGCAATGATTGTAATGGTATAAATAAATATACATACATATATATATATATAAATGTGATACAATGATTGTGATGCTACAGGACTGTTTACATAAGGCCACTCGGAGTCAGAATTGACTCGATGGCACCTAACAATAATAATAACAACCCAATAAGAAATATACTTTCTGGATCAAAACTCAAAATAAAAGAACCAGGTTTGTTGGTCAATGAAGGCTGATGAAACTCCTGAGACTATGGCCTCTAGTCACCCTTTGAGCTTAGAAATGAACTCACTCTCTTGACTCAACTTTCAGCCAAACAGTAGACAAGCTTGTTGTTGTTGTTAGGTGCTGTAGAGTCATTTGTGACTCATAGCAACCCTATGCCAGC
>NW_006925490.1:7503-10461 GCF_000298275.1 Orycteropus afer afer | reverse complement strand
GGGATCGGGCAGTGTTTCGTTCTGCTGTGCATGGGGTCGCTATGAGTCGGAAACGACTCGACGGCACTTAACAACAACAACAACAAAGAGGTCCACATAGACTCAGGGTGCACAGAATCTGAGATGAAGATGTTGTGTAAATCCTTTTGTGCCTTTCCCAAGGTGCAGCAGCCTCAAAACAAGATACCACCCAAAGTTACTCTGATGCTTCAAAGTAAACAGGGGAAGCGGAGACACATCCTTCACTAGATGACTGTGGGGCCATCTCAATATCGTTCAGAGGTGGTGAATAAAACATGAGGGTGCAGTAGTGTTTCAGTGATAGAATCTTGTTTTCCATGGGCGTGATTTGGGCTCAATTCCCAGCCAATGCACCTCATGCACAGATACCACTCATTTGTCAGTGGAGACTTGAGTGTTTCTATGATGCTGAGTAGGTTTCAGTGGAGCCTGCAGACTAACACCAACTCTGAAGAAAGGCCTGGTTATTTACTTCTAAAATTAGCATGAAAACCCTATGGATCACGCAGCTTGAAGTACAATCTTTCATGAGGATGGCCCAGGACTGGGCAAGATTTTGTTCTGTTGAGCGTGGGGTCACCATGAGTTGGGAGCTGATTCAATGCCAGGTAGCAACAACAATAACAATGATGACAACACAGCCAACAATAACAAAAACACTTGACAGGCTGATTTGAAGTGAAATCTTCCCACATGGTAGGGACAACCCCTGGAGCTACGAGGACAGAACACTAATGGATAGAAACTGTTCATAAAGTGGCAGGACCCACTGACAGCTGTTCAAGGCTGAGGAGAACTGCCTGTGATAAAAACAAACTAATTTAAATAAATTGTCCTAATAAATATCTTGGCTGCAGTTGGTGAAAAGAATGCTGGGATTCTTTAAAGTGTTGATTCTGATTTTGTCAGTTTGGTTAAACTGAAAATACAGCAATATAACCCACTTTGCTTTACGTGAAATAATAGCAAACTAGCTCACACCCACTCACACAACACACCATCTGTAATAAGAACAGACTATTTCCAAGCATTCCCCTGAATGGCAAATGTATTATGAAACTAATGGCAGAGCTGGAGTTAGGGGACCAAGGATGTCAGGTCAAAGCTAGGACAATCATAATGTTCCCACTGGGCTGTCTGCCCTCATCTCACATGCAAGCCCATGTTGGAGGAACCCTGGGCTGATGAATCGCTCATTTAGGTGACAGTCTTATTTGGGAATCATTTCATCTTTCTTACTTTCAAAAGAGTTGGATCATCCCAACTCACCTGATGTTTCAACAAGGATTCTATCCTCTAAGTCAGGAGGGGAGTCAGCCCTAGGCCCTGGCCCCACTATACAGAACTTTAAGGAGAGCCAAAGATCCCAATCATGAATAAGTAACCAGTTACCATGCAGTAAGGAGCTCTGGTAGCTTAGTGCCGAAGGCACTTGACTGCTAAAAAGAAGGCTGGCAGTTCAAATCCACCAGCCACTCCTTGGAAGGAAGGTAGGGCAAGCCACTTCCGTAGTGATACTGCCTCGGAAACCCAAGGAGGGGTCGCTATGACTGAGGTCCGACTTGATGGCAAATAACAACAAGATGCAGTAAGTCTGACTCATGGCAACCCCATGTACGTGAGAGCAAACTATATTCCATAGGTTTTTCAATGGCTGATTTTTCAAAAGCAGATCACCAGACCATTCTTCTGAGGGGTCTCCAACTGGACTCAAACTTTCAACCTTTCTGTTAGCAGCCAAGTATGTTAATTGTTTTTACCCCTCTTGGATTCCAAACATGAAGGTCAGATTTAAGGTTGGGATTCAATACTATTAATACTTTCTTTCAAAAGCCCTTGAATCTGTCCACTGACAATATACATGGCTCAAAAAAAATCATAGTATTCTTTTTTTTTTTTTTTTTTTTTCTGTTTCTCTCTTAAGTCAAGCCACTCCTGTGATACTTAACTGAGGAGAAAGGAGTTAGGATAATATATTTATTCTTATAATAGTTATTCCCATGGGAGTGATATTATCTGCTCAAAGCAAAGTTGTGGCTTAAAAGGATCATGACTGGAAAAATTAATCACCAACTTTATATGGAAAGGAAAGAGACCCCAGATAAATAAAACACTACTGAAGAAGAAGAAAAAAGTGGGAGGCCTCATACTCCCTGATCTCAAAACCTACTATACAGCCTTGTAGTTAAAAAAGCCTGTTACTGGTACAACGACAGACACAGAGACTGATGGAACAGAATTTAGAGCCCAGAAATAAATCCATCCACATATGGACAGTTGATCTTTGACAAAGGTTTAAAAAATCATTAAATGAGGAAGAGATAGTCTCTTGAATAAATGATGCTGACAAAATTGTATATCCATTTGCAGAAAAATGAAACAGAACCCGTATCTCCCACCATACACAAAAATGAACTCAAGTTGGATCAAAGACCTGAACGTAAAACCTAAAACTAAAGACCATCAAAGAAAAAATAGGGACAAACCTAGGCACCTAATCGAGGGCGTAAGTATACTACCAAATATAACTGAAAACACATAAACACCAGAAGACAAAATAGATGACTGGGATCTCCTAAAAATCAGACATTTATGTACATCAAAAGATTAAAAAGAGAACCCACAGACTGAGGGGAAAAAATTGACTACGACATAAGACAAGCGGCTGATCTCTAAAATTTGCAGAAAACTTCAACAATTTAACAACAAAAAGACTAATAATCCAATTAAAAAATGGGCAGAGGGCATGAACAGACACTTCACCAAAGAAGACATCCAGGCAGCTAACAAACACATGAAGAAATGGCTTGTAATCATTAGCCATTAGAGAGATGCAGATCAAAATGAGCTATCACCTCACTCCAGCAGGAATTGTTGTTGTTGTTGTTGTTACGTGCTGTCGAGTCGGCCCTGACTCATAGCGACCCCTCCTTGGGT
>NW_006925490.1:0-6377 GCF_000298275.1 Orycteropus afer afer | reverse complement strand
AAAAAAAAAAAAAAAAACCCAAAACAATCAACTATGTGAGACCAAGCAGGCACAGGGAAACTAGATCAATGGAAACAGAACAAACAGAATGGAAATAATGAGAATGTTGACATATTGTGAAAATTGTAGCCAATGTCACAGAACAATCTGTATAGAAATTGTTAAATGGGAACCTAAATTGCTGTGTAAACTTTCACCCAAAACACAATATTTAAAAAAAAAATAATAAAAAACTTAAAAGGATCACGACAAGATACATTGGGAAAACAAGTAGCCAGTTTGTCTATTGAGAATCTCCAGGTAGGCCTATGTATGAGAGGGAGGAAAGACAGGGTCTCCCTACACAGACTCCACCAAGGTCCAGAAATTACATGGGACATTACCAACACTAACAAGTCATTCATTCTTTATCTGAAATGTTAAATGCATCCTGTATTTTTATTTGCTAAATGTGACAGCCCCTGGGGGAATGATCAGCTGCCACCTTAAAGCAGGCAGCACATTCCAGGTATATTCTGACATATCTCTATCTCCATGCTTAGCTGTGATGCCAGGTTGGCCTGATGGAGTTTCCTTTCCACCTCTGACAGCTGGCACTACCTGGGCACATTTCCTCTGTGATCATTTACATGATCTTTCAAAAAAGCCTGAGATCAGGACTACATTGTTCTAAACTGGCTTCTATATTCAACTCTTTATCCAGCACACTCCACCCGTGGACTAGTACTTGCTGTGTGGTCTGTGATGCGCTCAGTACCTCATGTCAACAACAAAATATGCATACAACTAAGACCCTAGGCCAGGACAGCTCACAGTCAGTATGGAATAAGGAACCCAGAGTTCTGACACTTCAGATCCTCAGTGGCATGAGGCAATGTTAAACAATCCACATAAATAAAAGTTGTTCCTTCAAGATTAGATCTAAGAGGTAAACTTAGGAGCTAAACCATCAAAGCTATGGCATTATTAAGTTCTTATTTTCCATGTAACAATAACCAGAACCCCTGAACCTTGTTGGTGGTAATGCAAAATGGTACAACTGCTGTGGCAAACAGTGTGGTGGTTCCTCAAAAAGCTAACCATAGAATTATCTTATGACCTAGCAATTCTACTCTTAGCTGTATATTCAAAAGTATTGAAAGCAAGGACTCAAATAGATACATGTACATCAGTGTTCATTGAAGCATTATTCACAACAGCCAACAAGTAGAAAAAACCCAAGTGTCCATCAACAGATGAATGAATATACAAAATGTGATTATATATACCCAATGGAGGAGTTTTACTCATCCATAAGTGAAATGAAGTCTTGATGCATGCTACCACATGGATAAATGATGAAATATTATGCTGAGTTACGTCAGACACCAAAGGACAAATATTATATGATTCCACCTATATAAAATATTCAGAATGGGCAAACACATATGGACAGAAATTAGATTAGTGGTTGCCAGAGGCTGGGAGAAAGGGGAATGGGGAGTGACTGCCTTATTGATAAAAAAAAGTTCTAGAATTAGATAGTGATGATGGTTGCACAGCTGAGTCTGGGAGGCACAGTGGTTAAGTGCTTGGCTGCTAACCAAAAGGTCGGCAGTTTAACCCACCAGCTACTTCTTAGGAGAAAGATGTGGCAATTTGCTTCCATAAAGATTTACAGCCTTGGAAACCCTATGGGACAGTTCTACTTTATTCTATAGGGTCACAATGAGTCAAAATTGAGTTGGCAGCAACAATTTTTGCTTTTTTTTTAAAAACTAGTTGCACAACATTGTGAATGTATTAAATGCTACTAAACTATACATTTTGAAATGGTTAAAATGGTATATTTTATTTTATGTGTATATTACCACAATAAAATAAATGTAAAAAAAAAGAAGAACAGAAAAAGCCAACAGTCAACATTATATTAAATTGAGAAAGACTGAGAGCTTTCCTCTTGAAATCAGGAACAAGATAAGGGTGCCTACACTCACCATGTCTATTCAATACTGTATTAGAAGTCCAAGACAGAGCAATAAGACAAGAAAAATAAATAAAAGTATTCAAAATGAAAAAGAAGAAATAAAATGACCTCTATCTGCAGATGATATGATCCTATATATAGAAAATTTCAAAGAGTCCATGAGAAAATTTTTAGAGCTAAGTGAGGAATTTAGCAAAGTTGCAGGTTACAAAGTTAGCAAACTAAAATCAATTGGGTGTCTATACACCAGCAGTGAGAAATATGAAAGGGAAATTAGGGAAACAATTCCATTTACAATAGCATCTAAGAGAATGAAATAGCTACAAATAAATCTAACAGGGATGCAGTGGACATATACATGGAAAACTATAATACACTGCTGAAAGAGATTAAAGAAGACTTAAATAAATGGTAAGATGTTACATGTTCATGGATTGGAAGACTTAATATTGTTAGGATGTCAATACTACCTAAAGTGCTCTATACATACAATGCAATCTTAATCAAAATTCCAATAGCCTTCTTTGCAGAAACAGAAAAACCAATCCTCAGTTTTATACAGAATGGGTAGAGGATTCATCCAGCAAGATGGTGGAATAGGCAGACAAGCTACACAGACCCTCTGCAAAAGAGAAATGAGACACCAGTTGAAACAGATACAGGAGATAATCCTAGAACCCTAATCTCTGAAGAAAAGGATAAAGAAGTGGATTAAATATCATCTAATAGAAGGACCTGAATGAAAATAGTGAATAAAGAGACTAATGGAGCTGTGGACTGTCAGCTGTCCTGAGGATACAGCCAATTTGAATATTTAAAGTGGTGTTCCAATCTGGGCAGCAAGCTAAGAATCAGCTCTGCTCACCAAAGACTGCATGGGCAACTGCACTTGTGGCTGACAACTAGAAAGGAGAATTGTAAAGGATACAAACAGAGCTGTAGACTGCCAGCTTTTCTGAGGATGCAGCCATTTTGAATATTTGCAAGTGGTGTGGCCATTTCTAATATTTGCAATCAGTGTTCCAATTGGGGTAGCAACCCAAGAATATGCTCCATTTGCCCAAGACAGCATGAGTAACCACACTGGAGGCTAGTAACTAGAAAGGTTTGATATTCATCTTATTATTCTTATACCCTACACCCTTTTGGTGGACAGGGGTGTGGCTATGACCTGCCTCCACCCTGTTCCACACCCCCACTTTTGTTTTTGTTTCTTTTCAAATTATTCTTTTTTTTCCCTTCTGTTTTATTTTTTTTCTCTTTCCCTTCCTTAGTTTTTGGGTTATTTTCTCTTACCTTTTCCTGGTTCTCTTTTTTCTTTCTTTTCTTCTTCCCATCCCTTGTATTTTTTTTTTCAGTTTCCCAACTTTTTCCTTACTATTCTTTTACTCTTGCTCTTTTCTCTCATTTTTCCTCCACAGATACTGTTTTCCTTCTCTTTATCTTTCTTTCCTCTGTTACTTATATTTATTTTTTTTTCTCATTTTTTTTTTCTTTGCAATTGTTCCTGTTTATGCGATTTGTGTTTTACATTCTCTTGTTTTTTATTTCTCTGGTGATTTCTTGATTTTTTTTTTTTGGGGGGGGGCGTCTAACTGAGGGGGAGACAGCAACTGTTGTCACATAAACCAACTATACCCACACCTCCTGCAGCTCCACCTACTGAGTTAGGGCTCCTGCACCAACTGACCAACAACAGATGGTGGCCAATACCAGCCCAACCCACCCTTTTTCTTCAGAAAAAGCTAACAGAGATCTGTGTGCACACTCTCATTCTCTATCATACCCACCAGGAGAGAGGTGGTGAGTGCCTAAGCACTGCCAACTAGTGAGTAGAGGAGCACAGTCCCCGGCTCACATAGATATATCAAAACAAAATGAAGAAAGAAAGAAAAAAACAACCTTGGATGAATCACACCAACATAAAACCACAAATTAAATATAAATACAATGGCATCACAATGTCTTAGAGACAACTAACCATCAAAGTCTACACAAAGAAGCAAGATAAAGTAGTAAAATCAAGGGACCAGGATACAGACCCAGAAAAACATCCCTGAAGAAGCAACAGCATTGCAACTCCCTGGTAAGAAATGCAAAAGAATTATATTTAGGTACCTTCAAGAGATTGAAAGACAGATCAAGGAAAACACTGACCAAATTAAGGAAGACACAGAAAAAAACTCCAGAACAATTTAGGAAAACAATACAAGAAAAAACTGACAAAACAGACAAAAAATACAATACAAAAACAATGAATAGAAATCCAGAAGATTAAGATTTCAGAAATAGATAACATATTGAATGACCAAAGGAGTAGAACTGAATCAATGGAAGACAGAATTAATGATATTGAAGACAAATAACTCAATATTACTTTAAGAGATCAAGCAGAAAAAAGATCAAAATAAAATGAAAAAAGCCTAAGATTCAAGTGGAACACCACCAAGAGGAATAACCTATGTGTAATCGGAATTCCAGAACAGGAAGAGACAAATAAAACCACAGAGAAAATTGTCAGATTTGTTGGAAGAGAATTTCCCTAATATTACACAAGATGAGAAGATATCCATTCAAGAAGTTCAATGAATCCAAAACAGGATAAACCCCAAAAGAAAATCACCAAGACATATCATAATCAAATTCAACAAAACCAAAGATAAAGAAAGAATCCTGAAATCAGCATGAGAAAAACAAAAAGCTACCTACAAAGGGCAACCAATAAGACTAAGTGCTGATGTCTTGGAAGATACCATGCAGGTGAGAAGATAATGATATGATATATATAAAACCCTGAAAGAAAAAAATAATTGCCAACCAAGAATTCTACACACACCAAAACTGTCCCTCAAATAAAATAGTGAAATTAGGACATTTCCAGATAAACTAAAATTAAGAGAATATGCTAAAGCCAGACCAAATTTACAAGAGACATGAAAGAGAGTCCTTCGGACAGAGAATCAACAATAGCAGACAACAACCAATGATTAATATACATGATGACATAAACCAGAAACCAATCCAGTTATAGAAGTATCCAAAGTAAAACAAGCTTACAAGACTGTTAACAGGTAACTAGAGACATCAATTGGTAAATGAGGACAACTATAAACCAAAAAGAGGGAATATATAGTATATGTACAGAATTTCCAAAAGGTGAGGAAGTTAAGACAACTGCAGATAGAACTGGCTGTTCTAAACTTGAGAAAAAAATTATAAATCACAGGGCAACCTCAAAGAAAAATAATAAGCCTTTGCATCAAAATAAAAAAGAAGAGAAGCACAAATATTAAGCAAATACTAAAATAACAGCAACTAAGGAAATAATAAAATCCATAAACAAAATATGCTCAGCACAGAAATTTATATGGAACAAAGAAATCAGCAATACTATGAGAAAACACATAACAAAATGACAGAAATAAATTTCTACTTGCCAATAATTATACTGAATATAAATGGATTGAAATGTACACTCAAGTGATGGAGAGTTGCAGATAGACATACGCACACCTATGTTCATCACAGCAGTATTCACAGTGGCAAAGAGATGGAAACAACCTAAGTGCCCATGAACTGAGGAATGGATAACCAAACTGTGGTCCATACACACAAGGGAATACCGTGCAACAGTGAAGAATAATGTAGAATCTGCAAAAAACTGCATAATGTGGATGAACTTGGAGGATGTTGTCAGTGAAATAAATCAATAACAGGAAGACAAATATTACATTAGTCCACTATTGCAAAAAGTCAAGGAAAAGTTTATATATGGAAGGAAACTTTCTTTGTTGTTACCAGGGATGGGAAGGAAAATTGCTAGATAGCTTTAAAAAAATTACACACACACACACACACACACAAAGATTATTAGTGGCACTGAGTTTATGCTAATGGTGGTGGAATATTTTGGAGAAGGATAGCATAATGGTGGCACAACATTTTCAATGCCCCTGAGTTGTAAATGTGGAAGCTGTTATGTTGGTGAATGTTTTGGTGTGTATGTTTTCACCACAATAAAAGTAAATAAGAAAAAGTATTCTTATATGAAATAGGTAGAGGCCCTAAAGAGCTAAAGCAATTTTGAAAGAGAAGAACAAAGGAGGAGGATTCATACTTACTAATTTTGAATTAGTACACTGTACAGCTACAGTAATCAAAACAGACTGATACTGATATAATAATAGATAAACAGACCAGTAGAAAAGAATTGAGAGTAGAAATAAACCCACATTATCTATGACCAATGGATTTTTGAGAAGAGTGCTAAGCCAATTTAATTGGGAAAGAAGAGTCTCTTCAATAAATGGTCTTGGCTGCCGGTGGGACTGTAAAATGGTACAACCATTGTGGAAAGCAGTATGGCGATTCCTTCAAAAGTTGGAATTAGAAATACCATTTGACCCAGCCA
>NW_006925489.1:7616-9495 GCF_000298275.1 Orycteropus afer afer | reverse complement strand
ACTCTTCTACATATACCTCATTTGTATTATGGGTGAGAGACTCCAAGGCCTTACACAGTTGATCACCATTTAGGTACACTGGAAAACTCTACTACACATGCTGCTACCTGGACCTGCAAGTAAGAGACTCCAAAAATCTCTCCCTATACTCCAAAGTCTATGTGATTTGCTACAGAGGGGTAATATATATTTTCCAACCTGATTGCCAAAGGAGGGGGTAGTTAGATATTTTGTCACCAACCTGGAATAGTATCTCTTTACCATACTAAAAAAAAAATCAGGCCTCAAAGGGTGAGAGGCATTGGTTTGTTCCAAGACTTAATCAAACCCCTCTTCCTTCCTGAGACTTGTACCCAGGTGTTCAGCTGGGGACTTTAAACTCATTTACATATGTTTAAGTGTTGTCTGACTTTCTGTAGAAAACCAAAGGCTTCTGATTGCTTAATAATTCCAAGGGCTAATTTCAAAAGCTGGAAGTAAAAAGCCAAATTAAGTTATTTGTATTACAGTTAAAAAAAAAAAGAAAACCACATTGCTCTCAAGTTGATTCAACTCATAGTAACCTCTTCTTGGGTTTCTGAGGTGGTGTCTCTGAGTGCTTACAATAGAGCAACTGAAAATTACCTACTTACCTGAAGTTAATAACTACACCCCCTAAAACTGGAAGTAATTTGAGAATATATCATGCAGTAAGAGATAAGTAGGAGCTCTGGTCACTTAGTACCTAAAGCATTTGAATGCTAATCAGAAGGCTGATAGTTCAAACCACTAGCCACTCCTAGGAAGGAAGATTGGCCAATCAGTAGAGATACTGCCTCAGAAACCCAAGGAGGGGTCATTTTGAGTTGAATTGCCTCGCCAGCAGTGAGTTTAGTTTTTTGGAAGAGACAAGTGGAACGGATATATTTTGCCTAAACAGTCATTTTGTTTTCTCTTACTCATGATCTCAGGAATGTAGTTGGTATGTCTTCTCTGATCTTCTTATATAACTTTAAGTTGCATATAGGTTTTATGTTGAGACAATTTTGTTGTCAGGTGCTGTTGAGTGGGTTCCACCTCGAAGAAACCTTATGTACAACAGAAGGAAACATTGCCCATTCCTGGCTTATTCTCACAATGATTGCTAAGTTTGAGCCCATTATTCCAGCTATTGTGTCAATTCATCTCCTTGAGGGTCTTCCTCATTTTTGCTGACCTCTGCTTTACCAAGAATGAAGCATGTTCTTCTCCAGAGATTAATCCCTCCTGATAACATGTCAAAAGTACACAAGACGAAGTTTGGCCATCCTCATTTGTAAGGAGAATTTGGACTACACTTCCAAGACAGATTGATTCGTTCTGGAAATCCACATTGTGCATGATATTCTTTGTCAATACCATAATTCCAAAGCATCAAAGATTCTTCAGACTTTCTTATGTATTGTTCAGCTTTCACATGCATAGGAGTTAATTGAAAATGCCATGACTTGGGTCATGTAAACCTTAGTCTTCAAAGTGATATACTTTCTTTTTAACACTATAAAAAGTTCTTTTGTAGCAGATTTTTCCATTGCAATACTTCATTTAATTTCTTGACTGCTGGGGGGGCAATTATAGTTACTGTAATTAAGAGTTTGGACATTGAAATTAGATATAATTGGATTATATTTCTTGCTCTATCATTTATATGTACATAATTAAAGCAAACATTACCTAATATTTAAAATTCTGAAAATAATAAAACCTACTTGTCACATGCACCATCTCTGTTAACTTGTTGATGAAGGTACCTAAAAAGTATAAGGTACCTAAAAAGTATATTTACCATTACTCCTCACTGCTTAAGCTCCTGAGTTCTCTAAAGGAACAAAACCAGTGAAGTGTGTGTGTGTGTGTGTGT
>NW_006925489.1:3330-7271 GCF_000298275.1 Orycteropus afer afer | reverse complement strand
AACTAGATGAGTGTAGAGATGAGAGAGAGAAAGAAAGAAAGAAAGCCTTACTGGAATAGACATTTATATACTGAAGGAGTGCACATTGCCCAAAGAAAACTCCCCTTTGAATTGACTGGATGATCACATCAGATTGCATCATGGAGTTGATTGCATTATATTACATTATGGAAAAGCAATCACTCCAATATCTCCCAAACCACTGAGAATCATATGCATAGAATTGACACATTAGTCATCACTGCCTGAAACCTAGGCATGCTCAGAATCCCATATTTTTAAAATGTCATCTATAGTTGCATCTACCAAAAACACATTAAAATTGTTTTCAGAATATCTTAAAATCTAATGAAGGAAAGTACAGGTGAACGCATTTAACTTATCTCTTCCATATAACTTAGAATTGATTGTTGCTATGGCCAATATCTTTGAGGAGACACTTAGCCTGGAAGTATTTGTATTTACTTCAAGACTAAGAAATAGTACCCATAATATTAAAGTAATAGCTCTAGTAGTGTACTACCTAAGGCACTTGACTGCTAACCAGAAGGCTGGTGGTTCCCACCCACCAGCCACTTCTCAGAAGGAAGGTTGGGCAATCTACTTCTGTAGTGATACCACCTCAGAAACCCAAGGAGAGGGCCCTATGAATTGAGTCTGACTTGATGGCACATAACAACAGCAACAACAAATATTACAAGTATAATGATTAAAATAACAATGACAAAGAAAATTGAGTTTATTTTAGCACCACAGAAGTATTTTATTTTAAAAATTTTAGAATGCTAGATTTAACAATGGGAATCATTATGAAGAATTTATTGAATTTAGTTAAGTTAAGCCTAGGAATAACATTGGCTTTACCTGAAAAAAGGTAATACAGTTGTAAACAACTTTAAATGTTTCCATTTCTTTCTCAAAATTCTTGGCACAGTGGGGAAATTATCTTTTAGTGAAGAAATATATGGTCTGTGAGAGTCATGTTATAAACATACCAAACTCTCATCAATTATTATTTTTTTAATTGAATGAAGCATCATTCTGACCTATAAAAATTGAGTTTCACTTTGATAATTTATTAAAATGATTTATGAATGACTTTTCTGTTACTCAATCTAATACATAACACTAACAGGTTTAGTGACTTTTAAGAGAAAAATAATGAAAATACTTACATATTAAAAAACGAATATTTAGATTTTAAATACATATTTGTTATTCTTTTACTTTTTTTTTAAATTTTTACTTCTTTCTTTTTTGAGAATTAAAAATATTCTACTCCCTTATGTATGGGATAAGAAAGGAGTTATGAAAAATATATCTATTTTATACCTATTTTTAGTAATCCTATTTCAATAATACTTACACTAGATGTGAAAGCAAACAAATATTTTATGAAAGCAAGAGGTTAACTTTGCTTTCTGGAGCATGAATAAAATTCAAAATGGTTTATCCTCAGATAATTGAATTGCACACACTTATTCTTTTCTTATCTCAGTGATTTCTAACAGACATGCTGTTCATAAAGTTGTAATAATAATAACAATAATACTCAAATTGCCTTATGGAGTGAAAATTATTTGTTATCTTTAAATATTCATAACATTTTCCAACTATGGAGAGAAAAACCAACTAGCTTGTGTGTGTGTGTGTGTGTGTGTGTGTGATTTGGGTGAAATTTTAGAGACAAAATTCACTTTCCATGCAGCAGTTCACATACATTTTGTCTCATGACATTGGCCACAATTCACCACAATGCAACAGCTCCCCTCCCACTTCCTCCCAACAGATACCTCTTCCCTGTGTCCATCCCTCCATGCACCCCTGCCTCCTGAGCTGCCTCCCTGTGCATAAACAGCCCTTCTTTCTCCCATGGTTGTTCTCTCCAAGGAGTGTATTTACTTCAGGTAAATATTCAACTCCTATGCCTCTCTTTTGCTTTGCTGGAAACCACAGGTGTGGGTTCAATTCCAGAACTGAATGGCAGCTAGGGGCCATAGTCTCAGTGGTTCTGCAAGGCTCTATCAGACCAGCAAACCTGGTCCCCCCTCATTTTTTTTTCCAAGTGATTTTGAGTTTTGGTCTACATTGTTCTCCCTCTTTATCCAGAATTTCCTACACAGATCTTCCTCCTAATGGTTGACCTTAGTAGCTGGGCACCATCTAGTTCTTCTGGTCTCATGTCATATAGGATGCAGATTGCATGTTGTAGCAGTCACTAGGAATAATTCTTCCCATGAATCTTTGGTCTTCTTCATTCTTCTTTGCTCTGGATAAAGAGAGACTCATTGTTGCATCTAGATGGCTGCTTGCAAGCTTTTAAGATCCCAACCTAACTAGCTCTTGAATTTCTCTTATCTTTCCCTTGATGGTTTGGGAGAAGGAAAAAATGTGTTATTTTATCATTTTAATAATTATAAATATTTGATTATTTATCTGAATAAATTCCATATTTTCATTGTTTTCTTTGAATTATTACTCCTATCCCACCCTTGGAATCATTTCTACTTTTGAGACTCAATTCACCAAAAATTTATTACATGCCTGCAATCACTCAGTTTTATTAATGTAACACATCTTATTATAAGAAATTTTGAGTATGTATATAGTACACAGTAAAATGTACAACAACTGGAGTTGGTGTAAGGCAGAAATGTCTGTCAGGGAAGGAAAATTAAAATATTTTCAACTAACAGAGAGCAACAGAAACATGGTAACTGTACAATGTCAATCTTGTGACACTGGGATAAACAAGGCAGTCCCATAGACTTCCAACTCTCACAGATTTCATTGAAATGTATAGTACTTTTCCTATTTTCAAAATGCTGGGAGGAGGAGTTCCAATAAAGTGCAGAATAGGCAGAGAAACTATATAGACTCTCTTCAACAGGGAAAAGAAGAATCAATTAACATAGATACAGAAGATAATCCTGGAGCCCTGAGATTTGAAAAGAAGGATACAGAAGTGGAATAAACTCCAACAAATAAAAGAACCTGCATGAAAACAATGAAAAAGGAGACACACTAGTCTGCAGACTATCAGCGATCCTGACCACACAGATAGCTTGGATATTGCCAAGTGATGTTAGGACCTAAGTGTTAACCTAAAAATTGTCCTCGCTAGCCAGGGGCTGCACAGAGGATTGCATTGGTGGCTGGTGAATAAAAGGGGTGGCAACAAAGAGGGAGATGGGCTGAGCTGTGGACTTTTGGCTGTCTGGAGGGTGCAGCCATTTTGAATATTTACAAGCAGTTTGACCATTTTGGATATTTAAAGTGACAGCATTCTCTCAGATTCCAGGGACCTGGAATAGGCTCCACTTGCCAGGGGCAGAAAGGACATACTGGGCACTGAGGACTGTAAAAGTGTGAAATTCCCCTTATTACTTTCATATCCCATACCCTCTTGGTGCACAGAGTTGCAGCCATTCCTTACCCCCACCCACCTTTTGGGCCAGCAGGAATTCCATCCCAGCCTGTGTGCTCTGAGGGAGATTGGGTGCCCTTCCCTGCCCACCCAGATTATTATTATATTTTTTTAGGTTGTTTGTTTTTGTCTGTTTTTAAATTAGTATTGTTATTTCTCCCTTTTATTGTTATCCTTTCTTCTTCTCTTCCCAAGTTCTAGTATTCAGCTTTTTCCCTCTTCTCTTTTCCTGGTTCCCATTTTTTTTTTTTTTTCTTTCTTGTGGTTCTCCCCATTATTTGTTTTGCTTTCTGCATTTTTCCTATTTCTTTCTTCATTCTTCTACTCTACCTCTTCTGGAATTCCAATGACACGTAAGTTATTCGTTTTGATGGTATCCCACATGAACCTTAGGCTTTCTTCATTTTGTTTTTATTTTTTTCCTATTGATCCTTTTGCAAAGAAGTATTCAGGTATTTTTCTTCCATCTCATTAATTCTGTCTTCCATCGCATCAATTCTTCTCCTTTGCCCTT
>NW_006925489.1:1894-2945 GCF_000298275.1 Orycteropus afer afer | reverse complement strand
CCTCATTCTCTATCACACCCACCAAGTTGTAAGTGGTGAGTGCATAAGTGCTGCTAACTAGTGAAAAGAGGAACACAATGTCTTGGTTACTCAGCTACATCAAAAAAAAAAGGAAATGAAAATCTTCATCAAATCACTCCAACATGCAATCACCAATTAAATACAAATATAACAAACGCACAATGTCTTAGAGACAACAGATCATCACAGTCTACACAAAGAAGCAAGATGAAGCAATAGAAACAAAGGAGCAGGATACAGGCCCAGAACACATCCCTGAGGAAGGGGCAGCATTGAAACTCCCTGATAAAGAATTCAAAAGAATTATATTCAGATAATGTCAGTGGATTGAGAGAAAGATCAAGAAAAACACTGACAAAATTAATGAAAACACAGACAAAACCCTAAAAAAATTTTGGAAGAAAATACAGGAACAAAATGTAAAAATAAATGAAAAATTAGAAATGATACAAAATCCATAGCTAGAAATCTAGAAGATTAATACTAAATTTTCAGAATAGATAACACATTGATAGGGCAAAGGAATAGAATTGAATCAATGGAAGACAGAATTAATGATAATGAAAACAAATACCTCAATACTTCTTAGGAAAGAGATCAATCAGAAAAAAGTTCAAAACAAAATGAAGAAAGCCTAAGATGCATGTGGGATATCATCAAAAGGAACAACTTATGTGTAATCAGAATTCAGGAAAAGGAAGAGGAAAAAAAAAAAAAAAACTTCGAGAAAATTGTCCAAGACTTGCTGGAAGATAATGTCCTTGATATGATGAAAGATGAGAAGATATCCATTTAGAAAGTTCAATAAACTCCAAACAGGATAGACTCCCCCTCCCCCCCCAAAAAAAAAAATCACCAGGACATATTATCATCAAACTCATTAAAACCAAAGACTAAGAAAGAATCCTGAAAACAGCATGGGAAAAAAACAAAAGTTACCTATAAAGTGCAACCAATAAGAATAAGTTCTCCTTTCTTAGCAGAAACAGTGCAAGTGAGAAGGCAATGGAATGGTATATATAAAACTCTG
>NW_006925489.1:0-764 GCF_000298275.1 Orycteropus afer afer | reverse complement strand
AAAAAAAAAAAGTCCTGGCCCAGATGGTATCACCAGAAAATTCTACCAAACATTCAGAGAAGAGCTGACAACAATCCTTCTCAAACTATTCCAGAACATAGAAAAGGATGGAATCCTCCCAAATTCATTGGATGAAGAAAACATAACCTTTATATCAAAACCAGGCAAAGACATCACTAAAAAGGAAAACTATAGACCAATATACCTCATGAATATAGATGCAAAAATCTTCAACAAAATCCTAGCAAACAGACTACAACAACATATCTGAAAAATAATACATTATGATCAAGTGACATTCATATAAGGTATGCAAGAACGGTTCAACTTTAACAAAACTATCAATGTCATACATCACATAAATAAAACAAAAGAATCAAATTATCATATCAATCAATGCAGAAAAGGCATTTGATAAACTTCCACACCCACTCCTGATGAAAATTTTCAGCAAAATAGGAATAGATGATACATTCCTCAACATAAAGAAAGGGATATATGCAAAAGCAACATCCAACTTTTTTCTCAATGGAAAAATCTGAAACCATTCACTCTGTGAATAGGAACCAGAAAAGGATGCCCTCTATCACCACTTCTGTCCAAAATTGTATTGGAAGTCCTAGTCCACCAGCCACTCCTCAGAAGGAGATTTGGACAATCTACTTCCATAGCCCCAGGGACAACTCAGGGACGCCCAAAGCAGCAGGCCAGAAGAGCAGGAGAAAGGGGATTAAAATCCAGGAAGCCAGACAGAGGTACAGTCA
>NW_006925488.1:6742-8260 GCF_000298275.1 Orycteropus afer afer | reverse complement strand
GAAAAGGGGAACTAATTAACACAGATACAGAAGATAATCCTGGACCCCTGAACTTTGAAGGGAAGGATATAGAAGTGGACTAAACTTGAAGTAGCAGAAGAATTTGCATGAAAACACCAAAAAAGGAGACGTACAAAGCAATGGTCTGGCAGCGATCCTGATAGCACAGACAACTTGGATATTGCTGAATGGTGGTAGGACCTAAGAATTAACCTAAAAACCAGCCCTGCTAGCCAGGGGCTGCACAGAGGACTGCTCTGGTGGCTGATGAATAAAAGGCAAAGCTGCGAAGAGAAAGGCGGGCTGAGATGTGGACTTTGCCTGTCTGGAGGGTGCAGCCATATTGAATGTTTACAAGTGGTTTGACCATTTTGGATATTTGAAGCTACAGCATTCTCCCATAATCCAGGGACTTAAGAACAGGCTCCCCTTGCCGGGAACCACAAGGACATTCCGGACACGGATAACTGGAAAGGTGCAACATTCCCTTTGTTACTCTTATATCCCACACCCTGTTGGTGAGCAGAGGTGCAGCCATCCCTCACACCCACCCACCTTCTAGGCAGGCAGGAATCCCATCCCAGTCTCTGTACTCAGACAGAGCCTGGGTGCCCTGCCCCGCCCTGCCCTGACTTTTTTTTCTTTTTTCTTAGTTTCTTTGTTTTCATCTGTTTTAAAACTACTATTATTATTACTTTTGTCCTTTTTATTATACACTTTATTCTTCCCTTCCAAGGTTCTAGTTTTCTGCTTTTTTTCTTTTCTCTGTTCCTAGTTGCAATTGTTTTTTCTTTCTCATGGTTAACCCTGTTCTTTGTTTTTCTTTTTGCATTTTTCCCATTTTTTCTTCATTATTCTCCTTCTCTACCTTTTTTTTTTCTTATTGGCCTGTCTCCAGATATTGTGATTTTTTTGTTTGTTTGTTGGTTGTTTTTTTGCCTTTTTTCTTTTTTTGGTTACTGTTCCTGTGTGATTGATTACACGATGTATTTTTTGTCCATTTGCTTTTACTTTTTTGATGGTTATTTGGTTGTTATTTTTCTTTAACTGAGTGGGAGACAGCAACAGTCCCCATACGACACAATTATACCCACACCTCCTGCAGCTTCACATACTGAGAGCCACCACTTCCTTCTCCACCAACAAGCCAATGATAAACAACCAATAAGAGCCTGACTCATCCTTAGCTGCTCTTCTCAAACAGTTAACAGAGATTAAATACAACAATGTCACAATGTCTCAGGGACAACAGACCATCAGAGTCCATACAAAGAAGCAGGATAAAGTGGTAGAAACAAAGGAGCAGGATACAGACCCAGAACACACCCCTGAGGAAGAAGCAGCATTAGAACTACCTGATAAGGAATTCAAAAGAATTATATTTAGGTATCTTCAAAGGATTGAGAGACAGATCAAGGAAAACACAGACAAAACCCTAGAAGAATTTTGGAAGAAAATACAAGAACAAAATGACAAAATAAATGAAAAATTAGAAATTATTCAAAATCTACAAATAGA
>NW_006925488.1:5512-6087 GCF_000298275.1 Orycteropus afer afer | reverse complement strand
AGCAAAATTGTCCCTCAAATATGATGGTGAAATTAGGAGATTTCCAGATAAGCAGAAACTAAGGGAATTCGTTAAAACCAGACCAACCTTACAAGGGATGCTAAAGGGAGTCCTTTGAACAGAGAACCAAAAATAGCAAACAACAACTGACCATTAATACATAAGATTTCATAACCCAGAAACCACAGCTATGGACATCCAAAGTAAAATAAGCTTACAAGATTGTAAACATGGAACCAGAGATATCAATTGGCAAATGAGGACAACTACAAACCGAAAAGAGGGAAAATACTGTGTAGTTACAGAACTTCTCAATGGTAAAAAAGTCAAGAGAGTTCCAAGATAGAATGGACACTTGAGAAAATCATAAAGCACAGGGTAACCTTAAAGAAAAATGATAAACCTTCATATCATGATAAAAAAGAGGACAAGCACAAATACTCAGCAAATACTAAAACAACAGCAATAAAGAAAATGATAACATGGTTCATAAACATAATGAGCTCACCACAGAAAATAATATGGAACAAAGAAACCAGGACACCATGAAAAAACACATAACAAAATGACAGCAA
>NW_006925488.1:0-530 GCF_000298275.1 Orycteropus afer afer | reverse complement strand
TTGTTTGTTTTTTTATATACATATATGAATAGAACATTTGGAGACTAGAGAAAAGGAAAAAAATCATAAATAAATTCATGATCCTAACATACCCTTGCACGAAGTTATTTGAATAATGATGATGTTTTTAGAAAATTTGACTCAACTTAGTCCTATAATTACCACACTGTTTTTGCACTTAAAATGGCTTTTAAGCTAATGGTCCCTTTTCAAGACACTACTGCCAATTCATGAGCACAGGGCACCATTGACTGCTCAATCTTGATCTGTTAGAGAGTGGACACATATTCAGTTTCATTTAAAGAGCTAGGTCAGCTTATTTTAGACAGTTCTGCTGTCCACAGGGTCAAAGAAGGCCTCTATGAGGAGGGTGTTCAGACTGCTGATCTTTGGGTAACAATAATTGTGCTTAACCAAACACAGCATTTTGCAGATCTGGTCATTTAAAAGTTGCTTGCAAATCAGGAAAGTTCAGATTATGTCTTCTGCTTAGAGAAGAGGTCAGTTAGCAGTAGAAGGTATATATATAT
>NW_006925487.1:2524-10464 GCF_000298275.1 Orycteropus afer afer | reverse complement strand
AAGGCTCAGGGGTCCAGGATTATCTTCTGTGTCTGTGTTAATTGGTTTCCCTTTTCTTTGTTGAAGAGGGTCTGTGCAGTCTTTCTGCCTAGTCCTCCATCTTGCCCAGGAATCCCCATCATCTGATGTCCTGACTGATGTTTCCATTGGTTTTGATTGTTGAACCAAGTAATATGAAGTCCTTGACAACTTTAATCTTTTCTCTGCAATCTTGATGGAGTGGGGTGTTTTTTTTTTTTTTTTTTCTTTCTTTCTTTCTTTTTAGTCTTCTACCTAAAGACAAGCACACTAGAGTTTTGCCTATTTTGAAATGGACAGTACAGAGTAGAAAGGACCTCTAGATTGCTGCTCTAACTTATAATGAGTGTTTGTGTTTTCTATTATCTATAATCTTGTCAGAGCAACACAAATCCCTTGACTCATTAAGTCCCCACAGTCTTTAGAATATTTTCAACTCCTTAGCAAAGTTCAAAGGGATTTTCACAACTGGGTCCAGACCATCCTAGCTATTTGCAACTTCTATCACTTTTCCTTACATTTTCATTATGGGTGGATGTTGTGGTATACTGTTCAGACCCTGACACCCCCATTTAAGGACAGGAATACTCTCCCCAGCTACTGGAAGTGTTGGAAGGTTTTAGCTCTGAGATGAGTAGTCTCTAAGAATTCCCTCAGCTGAAAAGAGATCTTATACCTGAGATCATTCCCACTCCCTGTGGGAAACCTACCTCCAAGGATCTGGGGCATTAAGGCCTAGTCTTTTTTCCTCAAAGAGTATCAACTCTGAAAGGCCATCCCAGTTCCAGAGCTCACAGAAGGAATAGCTAAAACTTGTGAAACTGCATTGCAGTTCAGCTCTTCCTTCTACCCAGCCCTGCTTCTTTTACCCACCTATTCCCAAGTATTGATCCTAAAAGCACATCCAATAACCTTTTTGGAAGCAAATATCCATCTTAAAGTCTATTTATTGGAAATCTTATCTAATATATATGCAATTGTACAAATGCATGTTGCTGTTTTCTTTCTTCATGCCTTTACATGTGCTGTTTCCTTTGCCTTGAGTATACTCCACTTTCATCCAGCTACTGCACTCATCCTTCAAAGTTCAGCTCAAGCCTTCTCTGACACAAAGTCTACTTTGAAGTTTCCTCCAATATCCTCCTATCATTTTCTGCCTACTCTAACTTCTAAGAACTTAAAACAATTTCTAATTACATATTATTTTTCTTTGTTCTCCATTAGCCTAAAAACAATTTGAGGTCGGTGTTTAACTTTTATTCTACTTTGTAACTCAAAAGGTTACTCTATTATTGGACACATAGCAAATTCTTAGTAAATATTCATTGCATAAATTAATGAGTGGTTTATTGGTTGAGTGAGTAAAATGTTAATTTACATGTTTCAGACTCTGAGGTCTATAAAAATTTGAACATTTTCAAGCAATAGAATGTGGTTTTATTGGCAACTGTTCTTGCTTCTCATGACTGGCAAAAATTAATTTGTCTAATACCTTTAATGAACTTTTTATGTTAATTATCAGTGACTTTGACCTAGGGATCATGACATAACAGTTTGTAAGTTTTAATATTCACCTTGACCTATTTTTATTTCTAAGGTTAGAAGATTACATACCTTCTTGTGGAAACACTTTCCTATGTCTTCTGTGTTCATTTGGGTTTGGGTATTAAAATCGTGGCAGAATCTATGAGAGGCTGGGAATTTTAATACAATTTTAAAAATACTGATGGATACCCATTAAGGTAGCACTGTGCTACACAATGCAGGGATAACAAATATGAATAATAAAAATAGATGCCCTTAGTGTGGAAGGACAAGAAATCTCTCTAAAAGCCTAGAAAACAATATGTTGTTTTTGTTGTTAGTTATTGTCAAATCATTCTGAAATAGAAAAGGAAAAATGTGCAGTTTGAAGATCCAAAGGGGCTAAAGTTTGGTGGGAAGGATTTTCACAGCAATGATGGCATCATCATCAAGAACATGAGTTAGGAGTTAGGAGAACAGCTAGAAGTTGGGGGTGGGTGAGAGAGACAGGATGAGTCTTAACATTTTGGATTAGTTTTATCCTTTTGAATTAGTGTTGAAGGTCCAGGGGTCAAAGTAAGATGAATAAGAACATGACTGCATAGGAAAGAAAATGATAAAAAGAATTTTCAACCAGACTTCTTTTTTTTTCCCACCCACTCCCATACATTTTGAATGTTAATTATATCAGCCTCATAACACAGACAATGAACATATTTGCTTGTTTGTTTGTTTTTCTTCAAGTTATTTTAGATATATTAATGTCCTTATAGAATATCACTTACACTATGGGACCATTTCACACTGGACTTCAAAGACGGGAATTCACTCACTAGGCAGGAAGAAAAAAGAAACTAGTTAAAAGGGAATGACCTTGATCTTATGATCTTACCTGAGACAAGTATAACCTTAGTGTCAAAGGCCAACACATACCACACACACACACACACACACACACACCCCACTTGCACATACACTAAAACTGCAGACAAATTCCTTATAAATATTACTACATAAAAATATTAGCAAATGGGACATAGCAGTACATTTAAAGAACAATGCCCTGTAGCTAAGTGGTATTTCTTCCCAATATAAGGAAATGAAATAAAAGAAACCTATAATACAGTTCTCGACATTATGGTTAATGAGAAAAAAATGACATAGTAGCTTTTACTGAATTGAAAAAGTTTTATAAAATTTGAAGTCTATTCTTGATAATAATTCTTAATAAAAATAGATATGTAGTTAACTTCTTAATATGATATATAAGCACAAAAGCCAGCATCAGATGTAGTAAGGAAATACTTTGAAGTAGTGCCATTAAAGTAAAGAAGAAAACAAAGATGAGCATTTTTACCACTATTATTTAACACTTCTGAGAATACCATCAAGAGTTATTGGAGAAGAGAAAGAAGTAATACTGTTAAAATAGGACAGGAAGAGACAAAAGTATATATATATATATATATATATACTTTTATATATATATAAAGTATATATATATATATATAACTTCATAAAAAGAACATGAGTATTGTTTTAAAAAAGTTCTTTATTATCAGAATTATTCAATTGGTAAAATTCACTTGTAAAATTATTTGTGAATGCTATAATTTTATTTGTAGGATTTTGGTAATTATTTTTACTTCTGTTTTAATTGCTCTATTTAGATTTTCTGTCTTCTAGAATCTTATTTTTCCAATTTTTTTAAATGTGTATTCATTTCAAATTTTCTGAAAAGTTGCAAAGTTAGAACACTCTATATAAAATTCTCATATAGCCTTCACCCCTTTCTCTCTAATGCTAGCATCTTACAGAAGCTGCATTTGTCAAAACTATGAAATTAACATTGGTACAGAGTTATAGAGTTTACAGAGTTACAGAGATTACAGAGTTTCTTTGAATTTCACAAGTTTTTCCATTAATGTACTTTTCCTGTTCTCAGATCCTGTCCAGATCTCACATGGCATTTAGCTGTCACATTTCCTTGCTTTTCTCTCATCCTTAACAGTTCCAAAATTTTCCTTGCTGTTTGTGACCTTGATAGTTTTGAAGAATATGGGTCAGGAATTTGGTAGAACATTTCTTAATTTGCATTTGTTTAATGTTTCCCTTATGATTAGACTAGGAATATAGCTTTTGGAGGAAGAATGCCACAAGAGTGAAGTGCCCTTCTCATGATGAGAAAGTACCAGGTCTGGTATTTATTCATTAGTTTATTCTTTTTTGCTAATTGAATTAAGAAATTCAGCTTCATCTTTATGTATCTCGTCTTTGCTCTGTGTCTTAGGTTTCTCTACAGAAACAGAATCAGTGCTTGGAGAGATAGATAGTCAGAGAAAGAAAGAGATTTACTTCAAGGAATTACACAATTGTGGAAGGACTAACTAGTTGTTGTCAAGTTGATTCCTAATCATGGTGATCCTGTGTGTGTCAGAGCAGAACTGTGCTGCAGAGGGTTTTCAGTGGCTGATATTTCTGAAGAAGTTCATTAGGCCTTTCTTCTGAGGTACCTCTGGATGGACCTGAACTTCCAACCTTTTGGTTAATGAGTTAAATGTCTATACCACCCAGGGAATACTGTGGAAAGACTGTTATTGTTGTTAGGTGCCATGGAATTGGCTCTGACTCATAGTGACCCTATGTATAACAGGACAAAACATTGCCCGGTCGTGCACCATCCTCACAATCCTGTGCTTGAGCCCATTGTTGCAACTGCTGTGTCAATCCATGTTGTGGAGTGTCTTCCCCTTTTCACTGACCCTCTACTTTACCAAGCATGATATATTCTTCTCCAGGCAGTAGTTCCTTCTGACAACATGACCAAGGTAGGTAAGACGAAGTCTGGCCTTTCTCACTTCCAAGAAGCATTCTGGTTGTACTTCTTCTAGGATAGATCTGTTAGTTCTTCTAGTAGTCCATGGTATTTTCAATATTAGGCAACACCACAATTCAAAAGCATCAACATTTCTTTGGTCTTCCTTATTGCTGACCAGCTTTCATATGCAGATGAGGCTGTTGAAAATACCATGGCTTAGGTTAGGAGCACCTTAGTCTTCAAAGTACATCTTTGCTCTTCAACACCTTCAATAGGTCTTTCGCAGCAGATTTGCCCATTGCAATATAACGTCTGATTTCTTGACTGCTGCTTCCATGGGTGTTGATTGTGGATCCAAGTAATATGAAATCTTTGACAACTTCAATCTTTTCTCCATTTATCATGATGTTGCTTATTGGTCTAGTTGTGAGAATTTTTGTTTTCTTTATGTTAAGGTGTGATCCATACTGTAGACTGTAGTTTTTAATCTTCATCAGTAAGTGCTTCAAGTCCTCTTCACCTTCAGCAAGTAAGGTTGTATCATCTGCATATCACAGGTTGTTAATGAGTCTTCCTCCAATCCTGATGCTATATTCTTCTTATAGTCCAACTTCTCAGCTTATTTGTTCAGCATACAGATTGAGTAAGTATGGTGAAAGGATACAATTCTGATGCACTCCCTTCCTGATTTTAAACCATGCAGTATCCCCTTGTTCTGTTCAAAAGACAGCCTTTTGATCTATGTACAGGTTCCTCATGAGCACAATTAAGTGTTCTGGAATCCTCATTTTTTGCAATGTTATCTGTAATTTGTTATGATCCGCAGAGTTGAATGCTTTTGCATAGTTAATAAAACACAAGTAAACATCTTTCTGGTATTCTTTGCTTCAGCCAAGATCCATCTGATATCAGCAGTGATATCCCTCATTTCACATCCTTTTTGAATCCAGCTTGAATTTCTGGCAGTTCCCTGTCAATGTACTGCTGCAACCATTTTTTAATTATCTGCAGCAAAATTTTCCTTGCATGTAGTATTAAGGGTATTGTTTGATAATTTTCACATTTTGTTGATAACCCATCTTTAGAATGGGCACAAATATGGATCTCTTCCAGTTTGTTGGCCAGGTAGCTGTCTTCCAAATTTCTTGGCATAAGCAAGTGAGTGCCTCCAGTGCTGCATCCCTTTATTGAAACATCTCATGGGAATTCCATTAATTACTGTAGCCTTGTTTTTCACCATTTCCCTCAGTGCAGCTCTAATTTCTTCCTTCAGTACCATTGGTTTTTGAGCATATGTTACCTCCTGAATTTGATGAACATTCACCAGTTCTTTTTGGTAGGGTGACTCTGTGTGTCCCTTCCATCTTCTTTTGATACTGCCTGCATTGTGCAATATTTAGCCCATAGAATCCTTCAATTGCAACTCAAGGCTTGATTTTTTTTCTTTAGTTCTTTCAGCTTGAGAAATGCCGAGTGTGTTCTTCCCTTTTGGTTTTCTGACTCCAGGTCTTTGTACATTTCATTATAATGCTTTACTTTGTCTTCTCAAGCTGCCCTTTGAAATCTGTTTAGTTCTTTTATTTCATCATTTCTTCTATTCGCTTTAGCTACTCAGCTTTCAAAAAGAGCAAGTTTCAGAGTCTCTTCTGACATCCATTTTGGTCTTTTCTTCCTTTCCTGTCTTTTAAATGACTTTTGGCTTTCTTTGTGTATGATGTTCTTGATGTCATCCCACAGCTTGTCTGGTCTTCACTCATTGGTATTCAATGCATCAAATCAATTCTTCAGGTGGTCTCTAAATTCAAGTAGAATATAATCCAGGTCATATTTTGGCTCTCATGAATTTGTTTTAATTTTCTTCAGCTTCAACTTGAACTTGCATATGAGCGATTGATGGTCTCTTCCATAGTCAGCCCCTGGCCTTGTTTTGACTGAAGATATTGGGCTTCTCCATCAACTCTCTTCATAGGTATGTCAACTTGATTCCTGTATATTCTATCTGGTGACGTTTAAGTGTACAACCATCATTTATGTTGTTGAAAAAAAGTATTTGCAATGAATAAGTCATTGGTCTTGCAAAATTCTATCATGAGATCTTTGGCATCATTTCTGTCACCAAGGCCGTATTTTCCAATTACCAATGATTCTTCTTTGTTTCCAACTTTTGCATTCCAAACACCAGTAATAATCAATATATCTTGATTGCATGTTTGATCAATTTCAGACTGTAGAAGTTGGCAAAATCTCCAATTTCTTCATCTTTGGCTTTAGCACATCATGCATAAATTTGAATAATATTCATATTAATTGGCCTTCCTTGTTGGTGCATGGATATTATCCTGTCATTTACAGCATTGTACTTCAGGATAGATCTTGAAATGATCTTTTTGATGATGAATGGCATGATATTCCTCTTCAATTTTCATTCCCAGCATAGTAGATCATATGATTTTCTGATTCAAAATGACTAGTACAAGTCCATTTCAGCTCACTAATACCTAGGATATCAATCTTTATCCATTCCATTTAATTTTTGAAAACTTGCAATTTTCCTAGATTTGTACATTGTACATTCCATGTTCTTATTATTAATGAGTGTATTTTATATAGCTGTTTCTTCCCACTTTGAATCATGCCCCATCAGTAAATGAAGGTCCCCAAAGCTTTACTCTATCTGTGTCATTAAGGCCAACTCTGCTTTGAGAAGGCTGCTCTTCCCCAGTTTATTGTGAGTGCATTCTGACCTGAGGAGCTCATATTCTGGCACTATATCAGACAATGTTTCGATGCTATTCATAAGGTTTTCACTGGCCAATATTTCAGAAGTGGATGATCCAGTCCTTGTTTCTAGTCTGTCTTAGTCTGGAAGCTCTTCTGAAGCCTGTCCACCATGCTAGTATATGAAAGACCAGTGACATAGCCTCCAGCTTCACAGCAACACACAAGCCATCACAGTGTGTCATACTGGTAGGTGAGTGGTGGTTTAGGAGGCTAAGTGCTGATGAACTTAAGAATGGCAGGCAGTACAGCTGATTGTTGGCTCACAGGCTCTGAAGGCAACAATCCCAAGATCATCAGGCAACACAGCAGGCCACAGGTTCAGGTCCAAAGACTGGAGAAGATGACTAACCAAATGCAGGATGCTTTCCATATGTGTTCTGGAAGCTGGCCATACCACAAAGGCAATGCCTCTTCAACTGATTAACTGCTCACAGAAGATTCCACTGTGGGGATGATTACACCACATCCGATCTCATCATGGGGAATAACTACATCCATCTGCCAAGCCACTCAAAATTATGACCCATCCAAGTTGACACACGACCTTTAACTACCACACCATTTGGTGGGTGCCAACTTACAGGTGGTCTAGACAGCCAGAAGTTAATGTGAGTGTCCAAGATGCCTCCAAGTCATAAGATATGTGATTAGATAGTAGGAAAAAGGTATATCTGAAGTAAGGAGATTAACAAAGATTAACAATCAAATTTTCTTATTTGTTAAGAACTATAAAGGGAGCCTCTGGGGAGGTAAATTTCTAATCAATACACAGATCTTCCTTTTAACAACAACTATATAT
>NW_006925487.1:0-1984 GCF_000298275.1 Orycteropus afer afer | reverse complement strand
AACAGGAGCTCTGGTAGCGTAGTGCCTAAGGCACTTGACTGCTAACCAGAAGGCTGGCGGTTCAAACCCACCAGCCACTCCTCGGAAGGAAGGTAGGGCAATCTACTTCTGTAGTGATGCTGCCTCGGAAACCCAAGGAGGGGTCGCTATGAGTCAGGTCTGACTTGACGGCACTTAACAACAACAACAACAAGTGAAAGAACAGTAAAAATGTTTAAATCATCATTTCAAATATTGGTAAAGATGTGAGATACTAGAATTTTCACATATTACTGATAAAAACATAAATGGATATAACTAATTTGTAGTTTGGCGAGTCCTAGCCAAGTTGAAGCCCTACAAACAAGAATTTCCAATTTTAGGTTCACAGAGCACAGAAACTTTTGTACAGGTGCGCCAAGAGACATGTGGAAGGCTGTTTATTATAGTATTTTTTTCTTTTTCTTTTTTAAATAGCTTTATTGTGGTATAATTTACATAGCATAAAATTCAACCTTTTGACATGACAATTCAATGGTTTTTAGCATAGTAAGAGAGTTGTATAAACATCACCAGTATCTAATTTTATTATTATTATTATTGTGCTTTAGGTGCAAATTTACAGAGCAGAATTTTACATTCAACAATTCGTGTACATTTGGTTTTATGCCCCGATTACCATCCCCAAACCACTCTCCTCCCCTCCCTTCCCTATGACCCTCCTCCCCCCGTGCCCTTCTTAGTCATGCACTCCTGTCTGCCCAGCTTTCCCTCCATGTGAATGTTGTCCCTCTGTTGCCCCATGGCTAATTTGTCCAAGGGGTGTGTCTCTATAGAGTAAGTGGGTGCATTGCCCTAGGTTGACAAGTAGGTCTTTCTACTGTTAGGCTAAGAGCCAGACCCTGGAAGTGATCTTATCCCAGGTCTGAAGAGTATCCCAGGTCCATAGTCTTGAGGGTCCCACTAGACTCCATTCAACAAGTAATTGTGGTCATTATTATGTTTTTTCCACGTTTTTCCTCCCACTCTATCCAGAATCTCCAGTTTTGATCCCTTCCCAAGTGGTTGGGATTGGTAGCCATCTAGTTCTGATCTCAAGGTCCATCATATCCTAGGGCTGATTGTTTCCAAATTCCCTTGATTTTCTTCATTCTTCTTCACTTCAGGAGAGGAGACCATTAGGTGCATCTTTGATGGCCGCTCAAAAGCTTTTAAGACCCCAGTTGCTACTCACTAAAGTAGGTTGTAGAACAAGATTTTTATGTATTATGTCATGCCAGTTGAGCCTGGTGTCCCCCAGTGCTATGGTCCTGAGTCAGCAGGCCTGGTGGTTCTCTCTCCTTAGGTGTTTGGCTGTCTCTGAGTGATTACTCCAACTCTATCTTCTGCTGCTTCTGTAATGATTGTGGTTATTTTGTATCATTAGTATCTATGCAAGATGATCCTCAGCTAAATCTATCTTTGGTCTAGGGTATATTCCTGTTCACCAACCCCTATCTGATCTTCTCAATTTTTTATGCATTTATCTGTAGCCTGGTGTTTGGTGTGAGTGGTAATGCAGTATTGTTCATATACTGGTATTAGCCTCTGTTATCCATTCTTATGTGCACAATTTGGTGTCCTCCCTTTCCCCAATGTTATCATGCTGGTCACAGACTCTTTCCATACCATCCTTCCCCTCACCCAATTCAGTGTGTGGCCCCCAAACTAGCCTGAAATTATCCCCTCTCCTTCCCTCCCATCCCCAGTAACCTATAGAGTGAGTTCCCTTCCCTAAGTAAACCCTTCCTTAACTTTTTACAGTAATGGGCTTGTACAATATTTGCCCTTCTGCAATTGACATATTTCACTCAGCATAACGTCTTCCAGGTTCATCCACATTGTGAGAGGATTCAGGTATTCTTCATTGTTCTTTAATGTAGTATAGTATTCCATTGTGTGAATGTACCATAATTTGGTTATCCATTCATCTGTTGATGGGCATTTAGGTTGTTTCCATCATTTT
>NW_006925486.1:9595-10422 GCF_000298275.1 Orycteropus afer afer | reverse complement strand
GGAGCCTATGGGGGGCTTATATGCTTGTGGCTGGCATTCTGAAGGGATAAAGAACACCCCAAGTTTGTAGCCAGCAGGTCAGAAGTGAGGGCGGTTGTAGGCCCTCGAACTTGCAGCTGGATAGAATGTGTCTATTTGTCAGTCTGAAGAACAGTATCCATTTAACACTACTCCAGGAGGCTGGAGTCAAAGAAAGAAGTGCTGTGTTGGCAGAGGGTGTCATACTGAACAGAGAAGTGCAACAGTGGATATTTTGATATGTTCTGTTGATTATTTTGAGATTTACAAACATAATATTATATACTCTTGTAAATAAGAGTGGCCATTAGATATGACTGCTGAAGCTCCATGATGGCACCTGAGGACCTAGTTTAACTATGCTCTCTACTCCTGCATGTTTTAAAAGTTCAGTAATTGGGAGACTTCCAGCAAGCTGACACAACAGGTAGACGAGCTACATAAACCCTCTGTAATAAAGAAACAAGAAACCAACTGAAACAGATAGAGGCTAATCCTGGAACCCTGAGCCTCAAAGGGAAGATAAAGTGGATTAAATACTGAACAGAAGAAGAAACTGAATGAAAACAGTGAATAAGGAGAGAAATGGAGCTAGGAGCGATATGGACAGTCGACTGGACTGATGACACAGCCATTTTGAACATTTGCAATTGGCGTTCCAAACATGACAGCAACCTGATAATTAGCTCTGCTTGCCAAGGACTGTTCAGCCAGGGGGCAGTTTAAGCATAGGCACTGAAACAAGGCGGGCTTGTGCTTACTCACTGATCTGCACTGAACACGTTTCCCTTGTTACTCTACCGAGAGGG
>NW_006925486.1:4984-5512 GCF_000298275.1 Orycteropus afer afer | reverse complement strand
GTTACAGACAAGTATCAGACACATACACAACACTTCACCTAACAACAGTGTGATACACATTCTTTTCCAGTGCACATGGAACATTCTCCAGAACAGACCATGTGAGGCCACAAAGCCAGCCTCTATAAATTTTTAAACATCAAAGCATTGCAAAGCATGTTCCCTAAGTGCGGTACTATAAAATTAAAAATCAACAATAGGAAGATCAAGGGGAAAAAAGCAAACACATGGAAACTGAACAACAGCCTGCTTAAAAACTATGGGGTAATACAAGATAGAAAACATTAAAATTAAAAAAGTTCTTGAATCAAAGAGAATGAAAATGCAATAAACCAAAATCTTTGAGACACAGTAAAACAAGTGTTCACAGGGCAATTTATAGCAATAAATGCACGTATCAAAAAATAAAGCCACACCCATGTTCATCGCAGCACTATTTACAATAGCCACAAGATGGAAACAACCTAGGTGTCCATCAGCTGGGGAATGGATATCCAAACTATGGTACATACACACAATGGAATACTA
>NW_006925486.1:3120-4245 GCF_000298275.1 Orycteropus afer afer | reverse complement strand
CAGAGGACATCAAGCTCACATAAAACATTGTTCCACCTCCTACTGTGGCGAATAGCGACTAGGATCTTAAAAGCTTGCAAGCTGCCATCTAGATGCAACAATGGGTCTCTCCTCATCCAGAGCAAAGAAAAATGAAGAAAACCAAAAATCCATGGAAACAATTAGTCCTAGTGACTGGTACACCATCGGATCTGCAGCCCATACGACTATAAGACAAAATGAACTAGATGGTGCCCGGCTACTACTGTCAACCACTTGGAAGAGGATCTATGTAGGAGATCCTGGATAGAGAGGAAGAATAATGTGGAAGAAAACTCAAAATCATTTAGGAAAAAAAAAAAAAATGGGGGAGCCAGGTTTACTGGTCTAATAGAGCCTGATGGAACCACTGAGACTATGGCCCCTAGCTGCCCTTCAGGTCTGGAATTGAATCCACGCCTGTGGCTTCCAGCCAAACAATAGACAGGCATATGAGTTGAACATTTACCTGAGGTAGATACATTCCTTGGAGAGAACAATCATGGGAGAAAGAAGGGCTGCTTATGCACAGGATGACAGCTAAGGGGCAGGAGGCATGGAGCGATGGACACAGGGAAGAGGCAACTATGGGGAGGAAGTAGGAGGGGAGCTGTTGCATTGTGGTAAATTGTGGTCAGTGTCATGACACAAAGTGTATGTGAACTGCTGTATGGAAAGTGTATTTGCTCTGTAAATTTTCACCCAAATCACAATAAAAAAATAAAGGGCCAACAGCTCCAACAATTAGAAAAAGAGCAGCACAAAAAGCCTACAGTCACCAGAAGAAATAATAAAGACTTGAGCAGAAATCAATGAAACAGAACATATAAAAACAACAGAATCAACAATACTAGAACTTAGTGCTTTGAAAAGATTAATCAAATTGACAAAACACTTGCAAATTTAACAAAGAAAAAGGAGAGGATGCAAGTAACATGAATAAGGAATGAAATGGATGATGTCACAACAGAGTTGACTGAAATAAAAAGGATAGTATCAGGATACTGCGAATAATTGTACTCCAACAAATTTGAAAACCTAGGAGAAATGGACAGATTTCTACAAACACATGACCTAACTAACCTAACAGTGACTGGGTAGAAAATA
>NW_006925486.1:1315-2417 GCF_000298275.1 Orycteropus afer afer | reverse complement strand
GAATGCTACCCTCAGCAAACTGCTCCAAACAGACCCAGGATCTGCAGCTGTCTTTCCTCCACGCCTACATCACTGACCCATCTCACACTGAGCACAAAAACCAGCTTCAGCCTTTTCTCCTAGACGTCTCTCCTCGTGTCTACCTCCATCCTCCTACGCAGGGCACACTCCAGTGAAGGCGCAGATTCAGCCACAACTGACCGCTCCCGAGGCCGGTGGCTGACCTTAAGGAGAAAAACCCCTCCTCAACTACCTTATCCTCCCTTTACTTTTCTGCTTTCCTTCACTCCAAGTTTTTTCTTTCTTTCTATCTGATCATTTATCCCCGACTTCTTTCTCTTCTTTCAGTTTTACCAAACCTTCATCCCTCCCACTCCCCCTAGTTTGTTTTTTCTTATATTCTTTTTCCTTTCCCCCTATTTCTTATCTTCTATTTTCATTCCATGACCAACACAACAAAAACACAATAGAATGACAGCAACAAATTCATCCTATCATTAATTATACTGAACGTGAGTGGATTAAATGCACCAGTCCAGAAAAAGAGTGGCAGATTGGGTAAGAAAAGATATGCTACCCACAAGAGACCCACCTTAAATACAAAAATAAAAATAAATTAAAAATCCAGGGATAGAAAATACACATCAAACTAATGGCAGCCCATAAAAAAGCAGCGTGGCAATATTAATTTCTGATAAAACAGACTTCAAGGGGAAAGCCAGCATAAAGGACAAAGAAGGGCACCTATGATGTTAAAAGGGCCAACTGAGCAAGAGGACATTACCATAATAAATTTCTCTGCATGCAATTAAAAAGCTCCAAAATACATAAAGAAAACATTAACTGAATTGAAAGGAAAAATACTACAACAATAGTAGTAGGAGACCAGAACAACCAGAAAAAATTCAAAGATAAAGATCAGCAACGCAATCAAACATCTTGATCTCAGACATATACAGAGCACTACACCCAACAAGGGGAGCTCTGGTAGCATAGTGCCTAAGGCACTTGACTGCTAACCAGAAGGCTGGCGGTTCAAACCCACCGGCCACTCCTCGGAAGGAAGATGGAGCAATCTACTTCCATAGTGACACTGCCTCGG
>NW_006925486.1:0-620 GCF_000298275.1 Orycteropus afer afer | reverse complement strand
GTGAACAGGAACCAGACAAGGATGCCATCTATCACCACTTTTAGTCAACATCGTATTGGAAGTCCTAGCTAGGGCAATAAGGTAAGAACGGGAAACAAAAGGCACCCAAACAGATAAGGAAGAAGTAAAACTGTCTGTATTTACAGATGACATGATCCCATACAGAGAAAACCCAAAAGAGTCGACAAGAAAATTACTGGAAGAGAAAGGTTCAGCAAAGTGGTAGACACAAAATTAACATACAACAATCAGTTGGATTCCTCTATATCAACAAAGAAATCTCTGAAAAGGAAATAAGGAAAACAATACCATTTACAATAGCTATGAAAAAGATAAAATGCTTGGGAATAAATCTTACCAGGGACATAAAAAGACCTATACAAAGAAAACCACAAAAGACTACTACAAGAAACTTGTTGTTGTTGTTGTTGTTAAGTGCCGTCGAGTCGTTTCCGCCTCATAGCGACCCCATGCACAGCAGAACGAAACACTGCCCTATCCCGCGCCAGCCACACAATCCCTGCAATACTTGAGCTCATCATTGCAGCCACCATATCAATCCATCTCGTTGAAGGCCTCCCCCTCTTTCGTCGACCCTCCACCCTACCAAGCATGACATC
>NW_006925485.1:10222-11653 GCF_000298275.1 Orycteropus afer afer | reverse complement strand
TTTTTTTTTTTTTTTTTTTGCTGTTCTTTTTCTAGTTAGTAAGATGTTGGGTTATGGTGTTGATATTGGTTCTTTCTTCTTTTTTGATGTACATGCTTATTGCTATAACTTGTCCTGTGAATATTTCTTTTCTTGTGTCCCAAAGATTTTGGTATGCTGTGTTTTTATTCTCATTTGATTCAAGGAATGTTTTTATGGTATTTTTAAAATTTCTTCTATTATGCAGTAGTTTTTAAGCAAAGTGTTACTCAGTTTCCATGTAGCTGATTTTTTTCCCCCATGATCTTCCAGTTATTGATCTCTAATTTTTTTTTATAGCTTTGTGATCTGGGAAAATGTTTTGTATTTTCATGTTTTTAAATTTATTGAGGTTTGCTTTGTGACCTAACTCATGGTCTATTTTGGAGAATGATCCGTGTGCACTGGTAAAAAAAAAAAAAAAAAAAAATGTGTATTGTGCTTTTGTTGGGTGCATGTTCTGTGTAAGTCTGTGAGGTGAACTTGGTTGAGTGTACTGCTTAGATCTTCTGCATCTTTGTTGAGTTTCTTTCTAGTTGTTCTTTCTTGCATCCAAAATAGTGCATTATATCTCCTCCTATTATTGTGAAGTTGTTTATTTCTCTTTTCAATTCTGTTAAAATTTGATTTATATATTTTGGGGCTATTTCATTGGGTGTCAAGATATTTATTATGGTTATGTCATTTTGTTGGATTACCACTTTATCATTCTATAATGTCCTTCTTTTGCTGCTTTTTGCCTTAAAGTCTGTTTCATCAGAAATTAATATTGTCACTCCTACTGTTTTTTTGTTGTTATTTGCTTGATATATGTTTTTCCATCCTTTGATTTTTAGCTTACTCTTGTCTTTGTGTCTAAGATGTGTCTCTTGTAGACAACATATTGATGGGTCATGTTTTCTTACTCATTCTGCTACTCTCTGTCTCTTAGCTGATGCATTTAACCCATTGACTTTCCATGTAATTATCGGCAGGCATGGATTTATTCTTGCCATTTTGCTCTTTTGTTGTTGTTGTTGTTTTGGGGGTGGTGTTGATCATTTCTTTATTCAACATATTTTTCTGTGCTGAGTTAGTTTTGTTTACAGATTTTCTTACCATTTCCTTCATTGCTATGCTTCAGTGTTTTCTGAGGCTCTATGATTGTATTCTGTTTTATTTTGATGGGACTGTTTGTTAATATTCTTTGAAATTTCCCTGTAATCTGTTATCTTCCCAGGTTTCGGGCAGTCTGTTCTATCTTGATATCATCTTGACCTCCTCTCCATTATGAAGTTCTGTAACTACATCATTTATTCCTTCTTTTTGCTTTGTAGTTGTCATTGTTTGCAAACTGACATCACTGGCTCCTTATTTTCAATCTTGCAGGTTTATATTCTTTTTGATACGTCTATACCTGAGGATGACTTGGAG
>NW_006925485.1:5272-9712 GCF_000298275.1 Orycteropus afer afer | reverse complement strand
TTGGAAGCGAGGATGGCCAGACTTCATCTCAACTACTTTGGTCATGTTGTCAGAAGGGACCATTCCCTGGAGAAGGATGTCATGCTTGGTAAAGTGGAGGGTCAATGAAAGAGGGGAAGGCCCTCAATGAGATGGATTGATACGGTGGCTATAGTGATGGGCTCAGGTAAAGTAGGGATTGTGAGGCTGGCAAAGGACTGGGCAATGTTTCGTTGTGTTGTACATAAGGTCGCTATGAGTTGGAGATGACTCGACGGCACATTACAACAACAAATATCTTGTTGGTTTCCATGTGATGTTGTCTTGTATCTTCATCTCTGGTTGTCTTCTGCCATTGCTTTTATCTCTGTCTGAAAGACTCCATTTAGCATTTCTTATAAGATTGATTTTGTTTTTACATTTTTCCTTAATTTCTGTTATCTGTGAATGTCCTAATTTCAACATCATATTTAAGGGCCAATTTTGTTGGACATATAATTCTTGGTTGGTATTTTATTTTTGCTTTCAGGGTTTTATATGTTGTTGTTGCTAGGGCCAACAAGTCTTCTCTGACTCACAGAGATCCTATGCACAACGAAATGAAACACTGCCCAGTCCTGCGCCATCCTCACAAATATTGCTGTACTTGAGACCATCATTGCAGCCACTGTGTCAATCTATCTCGTTAAGGCTCTTCACCTTTTATGCTGATCCTCTACTTTACCAAGAAGAGACCAGTCCCTTCTGACAATATGACCAAAACATGTGAGAAAAAAATCTGACCATTGTCACTTCTAAGGAATATTCCAGCTATACTTCTTCCAAGACAGATTTGTTTGTTCCCCTGGCAGTCTATGGTATTTTCATTATCCTTTGCCAACACCACGATTTAGTGCATCCATTCTCCAATCTTCCTTATTCATTGTTCAACTTTCACATGCTTCTAAGGCGACTGAATATTCCATGGCTTGGACCAGGTGCACCTTAGTTTTCAAAGTGACATCATTGCTCTTTAACACTATAAAGAGGTCTTTATATATATCTTGCATATACCATCCTATTGCTTTCTTGCCTGCATGGTATCCGCCGAGGAACCAAAGCTTAGTCTTATTGGTTCTCCTTTGTAGGTAAGGTTTTATTTTTCATGAGCTACTTTCAGAATTCTTTGTCTTTAATTTTGGAAAGATTGATTATGATATGTCTTGATGATTTTCTTTTGGAACCTATCCTATTTGTTACTTGAGTTTCTTGAATGCATATAATCTCATCTTTCATGATATTAGGAATGTTTACTTCTAATGAATCTTCAACAACTCTCTCTGCTTTTTTTTTTTTTTTTTGCCTTTTCCTATTATGGAATACCACATAAGTTACATGTCTTGATGGTGTATCACATAATTCTTAGTCTTTCTTCATTTCTTTTTCATTCTGTTTTCTGATTGTTCCTCCAACAGATTGATATTAAGAGATCTGTCTTCAGTCTCACTAACTCTGCCTTTCACTGATTCAATTCTACTCCTTTGTCCTTTCAATGCATTATCTATTTCTGAAATTTTGCTCTTTTTTTTTTTTTGTGGTTGCTAAAACAACTGTGCCTGCTAAAAGCAAGGAGGACTTGAAGTACTTGCTGATGAAGACCAAAAACTACAGCCTTCAATACAGGTTACACCTCACATAAAGAAAGCAAAAATCCTCACAATTGGACCAATAAACCACATCATGATAAAGGGAGAAAATATTGAAGCTGTTAAGAATTTCATTTTCCTTGGATCCATGATCAACACCCATGGAAGCAGCAGTTAAGAAATCAAATGACATATTGCATTGGGTCAATCTGCTGTAATGTTGTTGTTAGGTAGATTCAGTGAACCTTTGGAGAGCAGAATGAAACTCTGCCTAGACCTGAGCCATCCTCACAATTTTTGCTATGCTTGAGCCCATCATTGCAGCCACTGTGCCAATCCATCTCATTGAAGGTCTTCCCTGTTTTTGCTGGCTCTCCACTTTACCAAGCATGATCTCCTTCTTCAGGGAGTGTTTGCTCCTGACAACATGACCAAAGTCCATGAGATGAAATCTGACCATTCTCACTTCTAAGGAGCATTCTGGCTGTGCTTCTCCAGGACAGACTTGTTCATTCTGTCAGTCCACGGTATCTTCAGTATTCTTTGCCAGCACCACAATTCAAAGCCATCAACTCTTCTTTGGTCTTCCTTATTCATTGTCCAGCATACAAAGTACCTTAAAATACCATAGCTTGGGTTCAGGCACACCTTAGTCATCAAAGAGACATCTTAGTTCTTTCACACTTTAAAGAGGTGTTTTGCAATATATTTGCCCAGTACAGTAGTACCTCATCTGACTTCTTGGGTATTGGTTGTGGATCCAAGTAAAATGAAATCCCTGACAACCTCAATCTTTTCTCCATTTATCATGATATTGATTATTGGTCGAATTGTGAGAACTTTTGTTTTCTTTATGTTGAGGTGTAGTCCATACTTATCTTCATTAGTGCTTCAAGGCATCTTCACTTTTAGCAAGCAAGGTTGTGTCATCTGCATATTGTGGTTTTTGTTAGGTGTCATCGAGTCATCTCTGACTCATAGCCACAACAGAACAACAAAACACTGCCTGGTCCTGTGCCAGCCTCATGATCCTTGCTATACCTGAGCCCATGATTGTAGCCACTGTGTCAATCCATCTTGTTGAGGGCCTTCTCCTTTTTTGTTGACCCTCCAGTTTAGCAAGCATAATATCCTTCTCCAGAGAATGGTCCCTTCTGACAAAATGATCAAATTTGGTGAAATGAACTCTGGCCATTCTTGCTTCCAAGGAGCATTCTGGTTGCACTTCTCCCAGGATAGATTGGTTAGCTCTTTTAGCAGTCCATGGTATTTTCAGTATTCTTCGGCAACACCACTCAAAAGCATCAACTCTTCCTTGGTCTTCCTTATTCATTGCTCAACTCTCACATGCACATGAGGCGATTGAAAATATCATGGCATGGGTTAGGCACATCTTAGTCTTCAAAGAGTTGTTTTTGCTCTTCAGCATTTGAAAGAGGTCTTTTGCAGCAGATTTGCCTAATGAAATATGTCATCTGATGTCTTGACTGCTGTTTGCATTGGTGTTGATTGTAGAACAAAATAATATGAAGTCTTTGACAACTTCAATCTTTTCTCCACTTATCATGATGCTCCTTATTGGTCCAGTTCTGAGGATTTTTGTTTTCTTTATATTAAGGTGTAATCCATACTGCAGACTGTAGTCTTCAATCTTCTTAAGTAAGTACTTCAAGTCATCCTCACTTTCAGCAAGCAAAGTTGTATCATCTACATATTTCAAGTTATTAATGAGCTTTCCTCCAATCCTGATGCCAAGTTCTTCTTCCTATAGTCCAGATTCTTGGATTATTTGCTCAGCATACAGGTTGAGTAAGTATAGTGAAAGGATACAACCCTGACACACTCCCTTCCTGGTTTTAAACTATGCAGTATTCCCTTGTTCTGTTCGAATGTCAGCCTCCTGGTCAAGGTACAGGTTCCTCATGAGTACAAACAAATGTTCTGGAATTCCCATTCTTCTCAATGTTATCCAAAATTTGTTATGATCCACACAATCAAATGCTTTTGTGTAGTCAATAAAACACAAGTAAACATCTTTCTGCAATTCTTTGCTTTGCTGCAAGCTCCATATGATATCAGCTATGATATCCCCCATTTCACGTCCTCTTCTGAATCCAGCTTGCATTTCTGGAAGTTCTTTGTCAATATACTGCTGCAATGATTTCTGAGTTATCTTCAGTAAGATTTTACTTGCATGTGACATCAATTAATAATTTCCACATTCTATGGGTTCACCTTTCTTGGGAATAGATATAAATATGAACCTCTTCCAGTCAGTTGGCCAGGTAGCTGTCTTCCAAATCTCTTGGCATAACTGAGTGAATGCCTCTAGCATAGCATGTTTGTTGAAACATCTCAATGGGTATTCTGTCAATTCCAGGAGCCTTGTTTTTCACCAATTCCTTCAGTGCAGCTTCAACTTCTTTCAATACCGTTGGTTCTTGATCATATGCCACCTCCCGAAATAGATGAACATCAACCAATTCTTTTTGTTACAATGACTCTGTGTATTTCTTCCATCTTCTTTTGATGTTTCCTGCATCATTCAATAGAATAGAATCTTTCAATATTGCAACTCGAGGCTTAAGTTTTCTCCTCAGTTCTTTCAGCTTGATAAATGTGCAGTGTGTTCTTGCCTTTTGTTTTTCTAACTCCAGGTCTTTGCACATTTCAGTGTAATAATCGACTTTGTCTTCTCAAGCTGTGCAGCTCTTTTATCTTGTCAGTTCTTCCATTTGCTTTAGCTACTCTCCATTCAAGAGCAAGTTTCAGAGTCTCTTCTGACATCCATTTTGGTCTTTTCTTCCTTTCCTGTCTTTTTAATAACTTTTTGGTT
>NW_006925485.1:1959-2477 GCF_000298275.1 Orycteropus afer afer | reverse complement strand
GGTAAGGTATGGGGAGTGAGTGGCATTTCCATTTGTGTGACAACATGTTCTGGAACTAGACAGTGGCAATAATGGCACATCACTGGGACTGTACTTAATGCCACTCAACTGTTTGTTTCAAAGTAGTTGAAATGATAATTCTATGTTATGAGTATTTTACCATTATTATTATTATTTTTTGTTTTATTTTGATTTGGGTGAAAGTTTACAGAGCAAATTCATTTTCCATATAGCAGTTCATACATATTTTGCTTCATGACATTGACTGCAATTCCCCACAATGTAACAGCTCTCTTCCCACTTCCTCTGTATAATTACCTCCTCCCTGTGTCCTTCCCTCCCATACACACCCATCCCCCCTGAGCTGTCCCCCCATGTGAACATTGGCCTCTGTTCTCCCACAATTGATCACTCCAAGGATCTACCTAATGTAAATGTTCACCCCATATGCCTGTCTATTGTTTGGCTGGAAGCCACACAGGAGTGAGTTCAGTTCTAGACTTGAAGGGTAAGTAGGG
>NW_006925485.1:0-529 GCF_000298275.1 Orycteropus afer afer | reverse complement strand
AACCAACAAAGAAAATTTCCTTCAATAGATAAACCTTTCCTTAACTTTTACAATAACAGACTAATACAATATTTGTCCTTTTGTGATTGACTTATCTCATTCAGCGTAATGTCCTCCAAGTTCATCCAAGTTATGCAGTGTTTTGCAGATTTTACATTATTCTTTAGCATTGCATAGTATTCCATTGTGTGTATGTCCCATAATTTGGTTATCCATTCCTCAGTTGATGGACATCTAGGTTGTTTCCATCTTTTGCCTGTTGTAAATAGTGCTGAGATGAACATGGGTGTGCATATATCTGTTCTTGTCATGGCTCTCACTTATTTAGGGTATTTAACTAGTAATGGAATGGCTGGGTCAAATGGTATTTCTAATTCCAACTTTTGAAGGAATCGTCATACTGCTTTCCGCAATGGTTGTACCATTTTACAGTCCCACCAGCAGTGTATGAGAGTCCCAATCTCTCCACAACCTCGCCAGCATTTGTTATTTTCTGTCTTGTTGAACTTTGCTACTAGTGCTGGAGCAA
>NW_006925484.1:9437-10512 GCF_000298275.1 Orycteropus afer afer | reverse complement strand
TCCTAATAAAAAAAAAAAAAAAAATTATATAGTATAAAGATCCTTTATATGAAAGGTGGATTTCTGCATTAGTGAATATTTCATTTCATTATGGTTTAAGGTTATATAATTAAAGGAATTTGTGAAATGTAAAGTTTAAAGCTAATTTTGTTTTCATAAAGTCCATTTCAGAAAGGTTGGGTTATGGAGGTATTCAGTGTTCTAGTCCGAGGTCCTCTGGTTGCAAATCATATACACTTGGGCAGATTAGTTCCATTTTGTGTCTTTAGTTTTCTTATTTCAAACACACAATGTTGTTGTGAGGATTAAATAAATTAACGTGTAAATTTTTTTGAGTGAAAGTGTAAGGTTAGTGTCCCAAAAAAAAAAAAAAAAGTTTTTTCATGATTTGATAATTTTGAATAGTTAATACTGGTTGCAGTTGCAAACACTTGTACAAACATACACATGCAATGATTTATCAAAAACAGTCATTCTGTATTATAAAATTATTTTTTGTTGTTTTCTTAACCAATTCAGCTTCACATATTGTTATAGCCATGCTTTATTTGTGTGTGTGATATATTTAAAATAAAAATTTATTTTATTTTTTTTAGTTTTTTTCAGAATGTGGACTAGAAGGAGAGGGTATAAATCTGGGAACCTGGAGTAATTCTCTTTTTTCCTTCCCCATGGTTATTCTTTATGCCACGTACAATTTTTAGTTACTACATTTCATGCCCAGTGCTAAGGCCTGTGAGGAATCAATTTAAGAACAAATTCTAAAGAGGGTGAGATCTATTAAAATAAAATATCACTAAAATTTCTTCTGCCTCCCAAATTGTAGGAATTCATGTGTTGCAAGTATGGGTATGTAAAGTATGAGTACATGGAAACAATTAATCTTATGCCTAAAAGCAAATTAACATATAAATACTATAATTGAAAAGGAATTTTCAGAATGTGAGACAGTGTCCATATTATAAGCACACATTCGGTAGCAAACTCCATAGGTCTGAATTTTGGCTCCATGAACTATGACCTATGTGGATTTAACCAATGTCTTTGTGCTTCCATTTTCTTTATAAAATGGAGA
>NW_006925484.1:0-9337 GCF_000298275.1 Orycteropus afer afer | reverse complement strand
CATGTCTTTTTGTAGCTTATTAGCTAATTTCTTTTCTTTTTATAAATTTAATCAATCTACCAACATCTTTCCAAAGAAAGGTTATCCCACAGAATGTGGAAATTATCAAATAATATCCTTAATATCACACGCAAATAAAATCTTACTGAGGATAATTCAAAAATGGTTACAGCAGTATATTGACAAAGAGCTTCCACAAATGCATGCTGGATTCAGAAGAGGATGTGGAATGATGGAATGAGGGATATCATTGCTGATGTCAGATGGATTTTTGCTGAAAATACCAGAAAGATGTTTACTTATGTTTTATTGACTATGTAATAAAGCACTGACTATGCAAAAGCATAAATTGTGTGGATCATAACAAATTATGGATAACATTGAGTAGAATTGGAATTTCTAAACATTTGATTGTACTCATGAGGAAACTGTACATAGATCAGGAGGATGTCATTCGAACAGAACAAGGAGATACTGCATGCTTTAAAACCAGGAAGGGAGTGTATGTCAGGGTTATATCCTTACACCATATTTATTCATTCTGTATGCTGAGCAAATAATCCGAGAAGATGGATTATATGAAGAAGAACATGGCATCAGGATTGGAGGAAGACTGATTAACAACCTGCAATATGCAAATGACACAACTTCGCTTGCTGAAAGTGAGGATGACTTGGAGCACTTACTGATGAAAATCAGAGACTACAATCTGCAGTATGGATTACAACTCAGTATAAAGAAAACAAAAATCCTCACAACTGGTCCAGTAAACAGCTTCATGATGGACGGAGAAAAGATTGGAGTTGTCAAGAACTTCCTATTACTTGATTCTATAATTAACACCAATGGAAGAATCAGTCAAGACATCAGATTGCACTGATGATTGCACTAACATATTGCACTGGGCAAATCTGCTGCAAAGGAACTGTTTGAAATGCTGAAGAGCAAAGATATCTCTTTGAAGACTAAGTGTGTCTAACCCAAGCCAAAGTATTTTCAATCAGCTCATATGCATGTGAGAGCTGTTTGATTAATAAGGAAGAGTGAAGAAGTGCTGATGCTTTAGAGTTGTGGTGCTGGTGACGAATACTGAAAGTATCATGGACTGCCAGAAGAACTAACAAATCTGTTCTGAAGGAAGTGCAGCCCGAATGTTTCTTGCAAACGAGAATGGCAGACTTTGTCTCACCTACTTTGGTCATGTTGTCAGAAGGGACCATTCCCTGGAGAAGGATATCATGTTTGGTAGGGTGGAGGGTTGAGGAGGGAGGTGAAGGCCCTCAATGAGACAGATTGACACAGTGGTTGAATGATGGGCTCAGGTATAGCAAGGATTGGGAAGCTGGCACAGGACCAAGCAGTGTTTTGTTCTGCTGTGCATAGGGTCGCTATGAGTCAGAGCTGACTCAATGGCACTTATCTAACAACAACTACAACAACAACTAACATCTTGACTCTTCTAAGAAAGGTTAAGGTGAACACATCTATCAGTCTTCTTGAGTCAAATGAAACTGATTAATCCCAATCATTTTACACACTAATACTGTTCTGTTATAAATCTTCTGTCATCCAGCTTCAAGGATTAACAGAAAGCCCCTCTTTATGCTTGAAATAAGATAATTATTTTATAAAAGTTTCCAGATTTTGTCCTACAGATACAGATAAGACTTTCCTGCACATGCCTCCTACATTTCATGTATAGGCATCATGAAGGAAATCAAATACCTTATGCTTCCTTCACCCAAAACTTGAAGTTTCATATCTCATTTGCTTCCCTGGATTTGTTCACATCTGCACCCTTTCACCTGCTGAAAATCTTTTTACTGTTACCTCTAGAATAATGGCTCATTGTCAGGAAAAAAAAAAAATAATAACTTCAAATTCTTATCAGAGTAACTCTCCTGAAAATGCTGTTTTCACATCATCAAATGGTGGCTTCTTTTCCCCAGCATCCTTTATAGTATTCAAGGTGCAGTAAATCTGATTGTCACTCTTTAGTGTCGATTGTCACTTACAGACCATTCTCACACTCTCTACCCTAAAATTCAAGGTATCCAACTCATATCATTAAACCATTAATCACATTATCCATCCTTTCTTCTGACATCTACCAAACCTAAGCCATACCTCCATAAGTACCTACATAGGTAATTCTTGTAGCATTTTCATCCTTTTAACTTTTCACTTTCATTCATCCTTGTCCCTTTCCCAGTTTACAAACCACAGAAAGCTTTTAATAAGCATTTCTATTTCCAATCTTTTAAGGAAATTCTACCCATTACCACAGTCCCCCCACTGCATGTATGTGGGATGTAGGTACAAGCCTCTCAAAATGTTCACGATAAAACGCTGTTTTCTATTGTTGTGAACTTTTCGATTAATGCTAGGGTGACATGAAATCTAATTATTGTTTTGATTTGCATCTCTATAATGGCTAATAACTATAAGTATTTCTTTGTGTGATGGTTAGCTGCCTGAATCTCTTCTTTAGTGAAGTGTCAGTTCATGTTCTCTGCACATTTTTCTTTTTTTTTTTTTTCACAGATTATAGGGTTTATTAGGGAAGCACCAGATTACAATTCAAGTTTATGAAAAATGCTCAGTCTTTCTCAGCCCACCATCTCTAACCCAACAGTCTCTCACAGTCTCTTTCCCAGCAGTGCGTGTTCCTCGGTGTCTCTCTCAGCAATTCATGCCTCTTGTGTCTCTTTCCCAGCAGCGTGTCACTCAGGAGCACGTTCCTTCTCAGCAATACACCCTTCTCATCCAGTAGTCAGAAAGACTTCTGCCTCTAGGAGGCCTCCTTTTGAGCCTGGCAGAGTGGCCAAACTAGCCAATCATAGCATCAGAATTCTAAGCACCTGAGAGAGAGCGACGTTTCCAGGACATTGCAGCAGTGCCACTCCCAACAGAAATACTCCAGGTGGATAACTTTTACTATCAGGGACTCCCCAGTTGCTCACAGCCAATTACACCATGGAGTTTACAAAGACTTATGGCTAGAAAAGCCATACCAGGTAATTTACTACACCACAATGACCAAAGTAAGTGAGGTAAAGTCTGGCCATTCTTGCTTTCAGGGAGCATTCTGGCTGTAATTTTCGAGGGCAGATTTTTTCATTCTTCTGGAAGTCTATGATACTTTCAAGGAGCCCTGGTAGCATAGTGCCTACAACATTTGACTGCTAACCAGAAGGCTGGCAGTTCAAACCCACCAGCCACTCCTCAGAAGAAAGTTTGGGCAATCTACTTTCGTAGTGATACCACCTCAGAAACCCAAGGAGGGGTCACCATGAGTCAGGTCTGATTCAACAGTACATAACAACAACATGGTACTTTCAGTATTTGTTCCCAGCATCACAATTCAAAAGTATCAACTTTTCTTTGATCTTCCTTATTCACTATCCAAGCTATTGAAAATACCATGGCTTGGGTTAGGTGCACCTTAATCTTCAACGAGACACCTTTGCTCTTTAACACTTGAAAGAGGTCTTTTGCAGCAGATTTGCCCAGTGTAATATGTCATCTGATTTCTTGACTGCTGCTTCCATTGATGTTGATTGTGGATCCCAGTAATATGAAATCTTTGACAACTTCAATCTTTTCTCCATTTATTGTGATGCTGCTAATTGGCCCAGTTACCAGGATTTTTGTTTTCTTTATGTTGAGGTGTAATCCATACTGCAGACTGTGGTCTTTAATCTTCATTAGTAAATGCTTCACATCATCTTCACTCTCAGCAAGTCAAGTTGTGTCATGTACATATCTCAGGTTGTTAGTGGGTCTTCCTTCAATCCTGATGCCGCATTCTTCTGCATATAGTCCAGCTTCTTAGATTATTTGCTCAGCATACCAACTGCATAAGTGTAATGAAAGAATACAACCCTAATGTACTCCCTTCCTGATTTAAATCATTCAGTATCCCCTTGTTCCATTCGAACAACAACCTCCTGACCTATGTAAAGGTCTAGGGACTACTTTTTCTCACTCAGTCATGGCATATTCAGCAAGAACCTGTGATGTGCCAGGTGCTGGGGACCCTCAGATGAAGGAAGGCAAAGCCCTTATAGTCTAGAAACTACCAGGCTTGGACTTAATCATAATACGGTGTTATGTAACACCGAGAAAGGAGCAACTAGATCTGTAGGCTGTGATGGGGGAGACTTTCTGAGAAGGCTTCAAAGGAAAGTGAACTAGGTGCTGAATCTTAGAGGATGAGCAGGAATTCACTCAGTTTGTGGGTGAAGATATTGAGGTTGTTCTTTAGGTTATAATGAGGTTTTAGATCAATTTAAATGCTTTAGTCCCTTTGGGAGTTTGGCAAACTGAATACTTGAAGAGGACAAGCCTCTATCCTCCAGTGGGTTGCCAGCATGGTTAATCGGGTAGAGTCCTGAGTTGGGATTATGCGCTAAAGCACTAGCCAGTTTTTGTGCAAAATCTAAGTCCAGCACTTTCTAACACCAATTCTTCCAGTCGACTGGACCTACTCACCACCCTCAAGATCTGTTCACAGACATTGGTGGACAGTTTTAGATCCTTAGAGGACAGCTTTGTAAACTACTAGTTGTATTCCAGAACAACAATGATAGGTATTAGGTCCCTGTGGTCAAGATGACTAAAGTCTTGTAAATTCAATTCCCTGGTGTCTTGAGTCATTTAAATTGTATCCACATCCCACTGTACTTCTTCCCTATATGAAAATCCAAGCCAGTCACAGACAAGGCATACATCTGAGAAAATCCACCACATGGGCTCTGCTCAGCCAGGGTCTGGCTGTCCCACAGAGTCTGGATGCTGGCCAGTTGCTCAGGTGGCTTCATGGAGATTTTTCTCATGATTCTCACTGGAGAGAGGCCTGGAAATATTTTGTGCAGGCAGGTGCCAATGTGAGCCAGCACTTCAGTCACATCCTCAGATGACGCCATCTTCATGGATATGCTGCACTTCTCAGTTTCCACAACCATCTGAGCTGGCTTGCTGCAGGCAATGCCATGAATCTCCAAGTAGCTGAAGGTTAACTCGAGCTTGGTGGGGATTTGTGTTGTGACAAGGAAGGCTCGGCATGATGTGAACACCTGAGTCAGAGTTGGCCTGCATCGTCATTTGCTTAGGTCCAGGAAACAGGTTAGCAATAACTGAATTATGATATCACAACTCTTACAAGGAAGAAAATGGTGCCTTCCCTGAACTAAGCCATGCTCCACAGGGCATCACCAGTCTTCTGGTTCAGTTTGGCCCTGGGATGTGACTTGTCTTTAGAACACTATTCTTCCCCAGCACTTTGTTTTCAACTTTGTCTCCCTTGACTTCCAACTTCACTTTCTTCTTCACTTTAATTTTTATCTTCTTGCCAATAACATCCTTTATGCTTTCTGTCAACTTTCTAGGCACCTAGGAGCCCTCCTCAGTCATGCTCTCCCTTTAGGTGCTGGGGACGCTGCAGGTCCAAGTCTGATATATGGCCCCCCACCTTCCCTTGACTCTCTCAGTTCCTTTCAAGAGACTCAAAGGCAGATTGTAGATGGGAGTAGGCAAAGGGGGGTGGAAGCAGAAATACAATTTTGCCGCACTCCTTGCCCCACCGGAGGGAAAAAAAAAGAGTTGAAAATTCTAGGTGGGTTTGCTGCTGCTGCTACATGACATCTTGCAGTTGGCGGAGCAACGCGGAGCGGCCAGGCTCACAGCGGGCGCTGGCACAGACCTCTGCGGTGCTTGCTCCTCCTCCCGCTCGCTCCTGCGCAGTGTGGATCTGCTCTGCACATTTTTCAATTGCATTTTTTTGTCTTTTCCTTTTTGAGGTATTGAAGTTTTCTATAAATTTTAGAATTTATGTCCTTGACTGATCTTTCATTGCCAAAAATGTTTCCCACTCTTTATGGTCTCTTTTTATTCTTTTTATGAAGTCTTTTGATGTGCACAAATGTTTGATTTCCAGGAGATCCCAAACATTTAGTTTGCCCTCTGCTGTATGAGCATAATTAGTTATGTTTTATAATGTTTTATATTATATCTTAGGGTCCCTGATTTTGCCCCCATTTTTCTTTGATGATCACTATGGTTTGAGTTTTAAGTCTTTGATCAATTTTGGTTTCCTTTCTTGCGTATGATGAAAGATATGAATCCTGTTTCAATTTTCTGCAAATGGATATCCTGTTTTTCCAGTACCATTTGTTAAAGAGACTGTCTCTTCCCCATTTAACCAGTTTTGGCCCTTTGTCAAAGTTCAGCTGTCCATAAGTGGATGGATTTACTTCTGGGTTCTGTCTATGTGTCTGTTATTGTACCAATACTATGCTGTTTTGACAACTGTGGCTGTATAAGATGATATGAAATTGGAGAGTGTGAGGCCTCCTACTTTCATCTTTTTTTTTTAGCAGTGCTTTTATTATGTGGGTTCATTTTCCTATCGATAAAAGTTTGATGATTTATTTTACTATCTCTTTAAGGAATGCTGATGGAGTCAAATCAAGATAGCACATCTGTAGATAGCTTTGAGTAGTGTTGACATTTTCACAGCATTGAGTATTCCTGTCCATGAGCATGGTATAGTCTTCCATTTATGTAGGTATCCTTTGGTTTCTTGTAGTAGTGTTTTGTGGTTTTCTTTGCACAGTTCTTTTGTGTCTCTTGTCAGATTCATTCCTAAGTACTTCATCTTTTGGGTGGCTATTAAAAATGACATTGTTTTGCTGATTTCTTTTTCAGAGTTCTCTTTGTTAGTGTACAGGAATCCAACTGATTTCTGTATGTGGATCCTGTTCCCTGTCGCTTCACTGAATCCTCTACTAATTCTGGTACTTTTCATGTTGAATCTCTATTTTCTATGCACTAGGATCATATCATTGCAAATAGAGATAGTTTTACTTCTTTTTTGGTAATTTGGAGGGCTTTTTTTTTTTTTTTTTTTTTTAATTTTCCTTTCTGGCCTTATTGCTCTGGCTATGACTTCCAATTCAATATTGAATAGGAATAGTGATAAAAGGAATCCTTATCTGGTTCTCATTCACAAAAGGAATATATTCAGGCACTCTCCTTTGAGAATAATGTAGGCTATTGGTTTTGTGTGTATACAATTGATTATGTTGAATTTCACTTCTATTCCTGTTTTGTTGAGGATTTTTTTTTTTTTTTAAATCAAGAATGAGTGTTGGACTTTGTCCAATGTCTTTTCTGCATTGATATGATATCTGATTCTTTTCCTTTGTTTTATTTGTTTGATTGCAGTTACTGTTTTTTTCTAATGTTGAACCATTCTTGCATACCTGGTATGAATCCTGCTTAGTCAAGTTGTCCCTTTTTTTCTTTTTTTTTTTCTGATATGTTGTTGTATTCTATTGCCAATTATTTTTTTGGAGTACAGTTTTTCATAGTATTCTGTTATTATTCTTTTTTTATTTTTGTTGGTCCTATTGTGACCTTGCCTGTTTCATTTTTCCATGAAACTAGTAAATAACTACATCAATGATAAAAATCTCTGCACAGTTTCCTTTTCGGCTGTTAGGGACTTGGTCACAAATCATGGATTTGATGTACATATCTATAGCTCAGATGTGTATTTATTTTGATGCCAATATTTCTTAACTGAGAGATTGAAAGAGAAAGGATCTCTTTTTATCTGATTTGCCATACTCAGAATAAGCTATGAATTTTCACACTTCCATAATATTTTTATTTCTATTTCCTTCCCAGTTTATTAAATAGTTTTATATGCAGTTCAAATGTCTCTTCTAAATATGAGCCTTTTCTAACATTAGGCAGATTTTTTCCCCACTACTATACAATAGTGCTTTGACTGAAATAGTTCAAGTTACTTAGCCTCTGTGACTTGAATCCCCACCTCTGAAGAAATGGGACAATGTATGTAACTGTTTTATAATAGTGCCTGATACATGGTAAGAAATGTATAGTACTAGCTATTATTATTGTCATTGTTTAATAAACCCGTAAAAAGGTACAACAACAACAAAAAAACTTTTATTTACTTATCATCCAGCTGAAGAAATTATTAATTTATGACCAATACATTAACTTATTGAATTTTAAATAAAACAATTAGAAGTGAAATAATATTTGAATAATATTGAAAACTTATAAAAAGTAAGTGGATATTAAATGACTGAAAAGGTAGATAAAAATGAATAAAAATGAGTTCTGGATTTCTGAATAGTTACTGACATTTATTTCATTGTTATACTTAATATATTACTTAACTCCAAAGAAAACAAACTCACAGCTATTGAGTTGCATCTGACTCATAGCAACCCTCCTTGGGTTTCCAAGACAGTATCACTATGGAAGTAGATTGCTTGATCTTTCTTTTGAGGCGTGGCTGGTGGGTTTGGACTGTAGCCTTTTGGCTAGTAGCCAAATGTCTCAGGCACTATACCAGAGCTCCCATTGTCTGACATATTACTGGAAAACTTTATGAATAACCCTGAAACATTGTCTAATATCGATCCAGAAGATGACGCCTCACTTGGAAGGCACTCAAAACATGACTGAAGAAGAGCTACCTCCTCAAAATAGAGTTGACCATATGACATGGATGGAGTAAAGTATTCAGGACCTTCACTTGTTGATGAAGCATGACTCAAAATTGGAAGAAATAGCTTCAAATAGCTGTTAATAATTAGAACACAAAATGTACAAAATATGAATATAGGAATATTGGAAGCTGTGAAACATGAAATGTTACACACAAAGAGAGATATCCTTACTGGACCCCTGCAACCTTAAACAGTGAGAATATGTAAAACCATATACAACTCCATAATAAAAAATAATCCAGTTAAAAAATAAGTAATCTGAATATGTATTTCTCAAAAAAAAAAAATATCAAATAAGCATATAAAATGATGTTCAACATCCTTAGTGTTTGTTATGTTATTGTTAGGTGTCAGTGAATGTGTCCTGAATGCATTCTGTGTACAGCAGAACAAAACATGGCACCATTCTGTGCTATCAACAAGATGGTTGCTATGTGTCAGCTTATTGTTGCAGCCTCTGTATGCATTTTTGTCACTGAGGGTCTTCCTCTTTCTCCTTGATCCTCTACTTTACCAAGTATGATGTCTTCTCCAGGGACCTGTCCCTCTTTTTTTTTTTTAATTAGGATTTGGGTGAAGATTTACAGAGTAAATTCAATTTCATACAGCAATTCACATATACTTTGTCTCATCATGTCATTGACCAAAATTTACAATGCAGCAGCTCCCCTCCCACTTTCTCCCCAGAGTTACCTCCTCCCCGTGTCCATCCCTTCATGCTCTTCTGCACCCTGAGCTATCTCCCTGTGCATAAGCAGCCCTTCCTTCTCCCATGATTGTTCTCTCCA
>NW_006925483.1:1760-8315 GCF_000298275.1 Orycteropus afer afer | reverse complement strand
GTGTGGGATAGGGCAGTGTTTCGTTCTGCTGTGCATGGGGTCGCTATGAGTCGGAAATGACTCGACGGCACTTAACAACAACAACAACATGGTATATTCAGTATTCTTTCCTAACACCAACAAAGAAGAATCACCGATAGTTGGAAAATTTGGCTTTCGTGACAGAGATAACGCTGGAGATCGCATGGTAGAATTTTGCAAGACCAATAACTTATCATTGCAAATACATTTTTTTCAACAACACAAACTGGCTATACATGTGAACTTTTGCAGATGTAATATGCAGGAAAAAGATTAACTACATCTGTGGCAAGAGGTGATGGAAAAGCTCTATATCTTCAGCCAAAACAAGGCCAGGAGCTGTTTGTGGAATAGACCATCAACTGCTCATATGCAAGTTCAACTTGAAGTTGAAGACAATTAAAACAAGTACATGAGAGATAAAATATGACCTTGACTATATTCCTCATGAATTTAGAGATCATCTGAAAAATAGATTTGAAGTGCTGAACACCAGTGACCGGAAAACAGAGGAATTATGGGATGACATCAAGAACATCATCCATGAAGAAAGCAAAAGGTCATTAAAAAGATGGGAGAGGAAGAAAAGACCAAAATGGATATCAGAAGAGACTCTGAAACTTGCCATTGAACAAAGAATCCAAAAAAAAACCTCACTGCCAGCTAAACAAATGGAAGAAATGAGAAGATAAAAGAGCTGAAAAGAAGATTCATGGTTGGGGTATAAATTTGAATAATAGTGGTATTAGCTGATCTTCCTCCTATCACTGACAACATTGTACTTTAGGACAGATCTTGAAACATACTTTGTGATGATGAATGCCATGTCATTCCTCTTCAAATTGTCATTCCCAGCATAGTAGATCATATGATTGTCTGATTCAAAATGACCCAAACCAGTCCATTTCAGCTGACTAATGCCTAGGATATCAATCTTTATGCATTCCATTTCATTTTTGACATCTTCCAATTTGAAAATATAGAACCCAGGGAGGAACTGGGAAGAGTGCTGTTATACTGAGGGGATTGCAACCAATATTAGGAAACAAAAGGTATTTAAAGTGTTGAATGAAAAATCAATCTGCCCTCTACACGTTCACCCAAACTGTAATAAAAAGTAATAAAATAAAATAACACACTGTGTAAAATAAAAAAAGAGAACCTTATAAGCCTGTGGAGCTCAGTTCCACTCTGGCACACAGCGGGAATGGGAGTGACAACATGAAAACTTGTTCTGCTACTGATAGCCTTTAGCCAAGAACATCCAGTTACGGGAGCTCAGGGAATAAGCACTCTTTCAGCTAGAAAGTATCATTAATCTATTTATCCAAGATCTACTTGATAAGGATATTACACTAAATCATTTGCCTTTTTGTTTTCCCTTGGTTGCACGCCTATACTAAAAGAAGTAAATGGATCCAAAGGCTAGCTGCTTCAACTCCTTGCATCGCTATTATTGTTATGTACCACAAATTTGATTTGGACTCATAGAAACCCCATAAGATAGGACATAACTGACTCATAAGGTCTTCTAAGCTGTAAATCTTTTCAGATTCAGATCACCAGGTCTTTTCTTCTGTGGAGCTGCTGGTGGGTTCAAACCACCAACCTCTCAGTTAGAAGCTGATTGCTTAACCCTTGTGCACCAGGGCTCTTTCCATAGCTAAATTCACTGTCATTGAGTTGATTCTGACTCATAGTAGTGCGCATTGGGTTTCCAAGACTGTACATATTTACGGAAGCACACTGCCCAATCTTTCTTCCACAGAGCAGCTGTTAGGTTTGAACTGCTGACCTTCTGGTTAGCAGCCAAATGCCTTACACCATGAGAGCTCTTCTCCTTTAACTTCCCCAAACCAAAACTTAACCCAGTGCCATTAAATTGATTTTGACTCATATCTAAATACCTCATATCTGTGGGACAGAGTAGAACTGTCCCATAAGGTTTCCAAGGCTGTAATCTATGGAAGCCAACTGCCACATCTTTCTCCTGTGGAGTGGCTTGTGGATTCTAATCATAACCTTTCAGTTAGCACCCAGTGCTTTAACGACCATGCCACCAAGGCTCCATTTTAACTCCCCACCCCCAGTTATATTTCTTTGCTCCCTTTCCCCACCATGAGATAAGCATTCTCATGATTTTGATATCTGTCCTACAGTTCCTTATATTTATCTCTAGCTATATTCAGTCACTTCACATTCATGTGAGACCTGGACAATGAATAAGCAATACAAAAAAGAACTAATGCATTTGACTTATGGTGCTGGTGAAGAGTATCGAATGGACTATACCATGGACTGCCAGAAGAATGAACAAATCTTTCTTGGAAGGAGTATGGCCTGAATGCTCCTTAAAAGCAAGGATGGAAAGACTTCCTCTAACTTACTTTGGTAAGGACGACATGCATGACAAAGTAGTGGGTGAGTGAAAAAGAGGAAGACCCTTAACAAGATGAATTGACACAGTGGCTGCCATAATGGGCTCAAGCATATCAATTATTGTGAGGCTGGCTCAGGACCAGGCAATATTTTCTTCTACTGTACATGGGTCATTGTGTATTGAAACCAAGTTGACAGCACCTAACAACAACATTAATACATCTATACTATTTACATACTGTATTTTGACAAACAAAATACAGTATTATTTTGAGTTTTCAATTTATTTATATATATATACATATATATACCCCACTTCCTTTGAGTCTATTCCAACTCTTAGTCTTAGGGTTTCCAAGGCTAGAAATCTTTACAGAAGGAGATTGCCTCATCTTCACATAGAGTGAGTGGTAGGTTTGAACTGCTGACCTTCTGGTTAGAAGCCAAATGCCTTACCCACTGCACCACCAGAGCTCCTTTTTAATTTATATAAGTAATGTTATATTGCACTTATTTTTCTGAACTTGCTTTTTCACTCCATCTTGTGTTAATTTCTCTTGCTATTTCTATTCCTTCCTATTAGATCAATTAGGATTCTTGCCTTAAAATAAATAAATAAAAGGATTGCCAAGATGTCAGGTAGTTCATGGAATTGTTAAAGAAAACTGGAATCCAGTCAATTGGCTGAACACAGAATAGTCTGGAATTACATACTAGGTCACAGCATGGAAGTCCAATTAGAACACAGAGTCACCACAGAGTACCTGTATCACCTCTGTCCTGCTGGGCTCCTACTCTGCTATGAAGAATTTGTACCGACATAGGGCTGGGTCAAAAGGATAGAGGTACTCAATGGGGTTCCCACTGACAATTAAGATGGGACAATTACCTTAGAACAATGATGATAGTGGATCGAAAGACATGAAGGTTATAAAATCATGACTTCACATTTGCATATTTAAAAAGAACAATCTCCTATCTCTCAGAATACACAAGAATCAAATTGACTACATCTGTGGAAGGAGATGTAGTCTTCTGATAGAGAAGCTCAGACTCATCAGTCAGAACAAGGCCAACTACAGACCAGACCATCATATTCAAAGTTCAAGTTGAAAATAAAGAAAATTAAAATGACTTCATATCCTTGAGGTTATTCCACCTGAATTTAGAGACTATCTCAAGAATAACATTAACACATTGAACACTAATGACTGAAGGCCAGATAAGCTGTGGGTTGACATCAAAGACATCATACTTGAAGAAAGTAGAAGGTCATTCAAAATACAGGAAAGAAAGAAAAGACCAAAATAGCTGTCAGAAGAGACTCTGAAACTTGCTCTTGAACTTAAGAGTAGCTAAAGTGAATGGAAGAAATACTGACATAAAAGAGCTGAACAGATGATTTCAAAGGTGGCTTCAGAAGACAAAGGAAAGTATTATAAGGAAATGTGCACAGACCTGGAATTAGGAAACAAAAAAAGGGAGAACACACTCACCATTTCTCAAGCTGAAAGAACTGAAGAAAATATTCAAGTCTTGAGTTGCAATACTGAAAGATTCTATTCCACTGAAGACAAAATATTGAACAGTGCAGGAAGGATCAAAAGAATGGAAGGAATACAGAGTCATTGTACCAAAAAATTGGTCGACGTTCAACTATTTCAAGAGGTAGCATATAATCGAGAACTGGTGGTACCGGAGGAAGAAGACCAACCTGCACTGAAGGAACTGACATAAAACAATGCTCCAGGAACTGATGGAATATCAGTTGAAATGTTTCAACAAATAGATGCAGTACTGGAGGTGCTCGCTTGACTATGCCAAGAAATTTGGAAGACAATTACCTGGCCAACCAACTGGAAAAGATCCATAGTTGTATCCATTTCAAAGAAAGATGATCCAATAGAATGCAGAAATCCTTGAACGATATCATTGATACCACACACAAGTAAAATTTTGTTGAAGATAATTCAAAGATGGTTGCAGCAGTACATAGACAGGGAACTGCCAGAAATTCAAGCCAAAGTCCCCAACTCCTCAGGGTATTTGATTATGGCTATGAAGTTTTCCTAACTTTGCCCTCTATGTTCTCTACTATATACAAGGATATATTTGCAATACACACATATGTAGAAATATCCTCTGCAAAACCCATATATACTTGTGGGTGTACCTACATACACCCACCTACAGGATTTTCAATCACTGATTTTTCAGAAGTAGATCACCAGGTCTTTCTTTCAGAGTATCTCAGCATGAACTTGAACATTTGGATTAACAGCCTAGTGCATCAATAGTTTGTACCACCCAGAGACTCTGGCTAAAGGATTGCTTCTGGTAAATAAACCCCAAAACTAGGGAAAATGGTTCTATAGCTAAATACCTCTCTAGGCTAAGAACATGGAGCCTGTCAAGTGACCTGAGAACTGCATCAGGAAACCTCATCTGTAATTGTGTGTGCCACAGAGTATGTGTCTAATGCAGGAAGCATGGACCTGAAGAGCCATGCAGGATTTCCCAGAACTTTTTCTACTTTGCTGGAGTTGTTGGGTGGTACAGTTAAACCTTCAGCTGCTAACTGAAAGGCTGGCTGTTTGAACCCACCCAGAGATGCCTAAGAAGAAAGGCCTGGCAATCTGCTTCCAAAAAGTCACACCCATGAAAGCTTTATGGAGTGCAGTTCTACTCTGCACACATGGAGTCTCTGTGAGTTGGAATCGACTGCATGGAATGGAATCGACTGCATGCTTCATCCAAGCCTCCCGAGAACCTGTTGCTGTGTGTCATTCGGTCGATTCCAACTCATAGCAACCCCATAGGACTGCCCCATATAGGGTTTCCTAGATTGTAAGCTTTAAGGGAGCACATGGCCAGGCCTTTTCTCCTGTGGAGCCACTGATGGGTTCAAACTGCTGACCTGCTGGTTAGCAGCTGAGCATCTAACCACTGTGCCACCAGGGCTCCTTCTCAATGACCTGCATCTTTGAAATGATTAGCACAGCTCAATGCTGGGATAAGATCTTTGACTCACGTCAGTTTGATTTCGTAATCTGATCCTGGGTGTTAGCTCAAGCTATACCTGAACTGTTTAGTTTTTAGGGGGAAAAAAAGACTGGAAGCAAATATGGCAATATTAATGGGCCAATTTGGATGTCTGTTCATTCTTCATAATTTCCTCAAAATAAATTAAAAGAGGAAGTTATAAGGAAGCTTATGCTTGAACAAAGGCAAGAACATAGACTAGAAATAAGAACAAGGACATTGAGAGATGGAAGCAAAGAGAAGGTGTCTGGATCAAGTGGGAGGCCAACTCCTTATAGGGAAAACCACAAGAGCCCTAAAATAATTTAAAAACTGATCAAGAGTAGCTCAAGCTTGCCCAAAAGACCTTGATTACAATCTTGCTAAGTTTTACCATATGCATCAAAGATTAAGGAAGAGATTTCTGGGACCCTTACCACTGGCTCTATTTAAATTCCCAGAGCTGCCAAAAATTATGTCAGGCTTTTTTGGGAAAGGAAAGACACTGAAATGTGCACATAAGATATAGACAACAGAAGCAAATACTATTACATGCCCAGTGCTGCGTCACCACTAACACAAACACCAGGCTGTAGAAAAATGCATAGACAGGTAAGAAGATCAGGTGGAGGTAGGAAAACAGGAATATACCCTAGACCAAGGATGGATTTGTCTGAAGATACTCTTACATATGCACTTGTGCTACAAAACTAGCCCATGCATTACAGAAGCAACAAAGACAAGGTTGGAGTAACTTTTCAGAGACAACCAAACCCCTTGAGAGAGAGAATCACCAGGCCTGCGGACTTGGACCATAGTCTCAGGGGACATCATGCTCAATTGGCACAACATAGTACATAGTACATTCTGACCCAGGTGGGGGGGCATACGAGAGGTCTCCAACAGCAGGACAAACTTGTCTGTTGGTTTGTCCTACTGTGGTGACATGTAGACGTGAGTTTTGAGGCTGAGCCTCTCGTGTTTAAAACCCAGCGAGATGCACCTGATGCATAGGTAACAGCCAGTTTATAGACTGAGACAGACTAGGAAGAAGGAAGAGGCCGTCCACTTCGGAAAGAATTGGCCAGGGAAAACCTTATGAATAGCAAAGAAACACTGTTTGGTACATTACCG
>NW_006925483.1:0-593 GCF_000298275.1 Orycteropus afer afer | reverse complement strand
TCTAGATCATATGCCACCTCCTGAAATGGATGAAGATTGACCAGTTCTTTTTGGTACAGTGACTCTGTGTATTCTTTCCATCTTCTTTTTATGTTTCCTACATCATTCAATATTTTGCCCATAGAATCTTTAAATATTGCTACTCGAGACTAAAATTTTTTCCTCAGTTCTTTCAGCTGGAGAAATGCCAAGCGTGTTCTTCCCTTTTGGTTTTCAAACTCCAGGTCTTTGCACATTTCATTATAGTAGTTGGCTTTATTTTCTTGAGCTGCTCTTTGAAATCTTCGGTTCAGCTCTTTTATCTTTTCATTTCTTCCATTTGCTTTAGCTACTCTTTGGTCAAGGGCAAGTTTCAGAGTCTCTTCTGACATCCATTTTGGTCTTCTTTTTTGTCATCTTTTTAGTGACCTCTTGCTTTCTTCATGGATGTTCTTGATGTCATCCACAGTTCTTCTGGTTTTCAGTCATTGCTGTTCAATGCATCAAATCTATTCTTTGGATGGTCTCTAAATTCAGGAGGGATATATTCAAGATCATATTTTGGCTCTTGTGGACTTGTTTTAACTGTCTTTAACTTCAAGTTGAACTTGCAT
>NW_006925482.1:8960-10538 GCF_000298275.1 Orycteropus afer afer | reverse complement strand
TCTTGCCTTCATTCAAAGCTCTCCATGGCTTCCATTTTTCTCCAGATAAAGCCAAGAGCTATTCAATGACCTGCATGGCTCTGCAGGATCTGACAGCCTCTCTCTGTTGCCTCTCTTGCCTCGTCTGCCAATCACTTACTCATCTTTCCCCACATCGGCCTCTTTGCCATTATTTGAACATGTCAATCATGCCCCTCCTCAAGGCAGTCGTATAGGTTGTTCACTCTTCCTGGAATGTCCTTCTGTCAGCTGCCTGCATGCCCCACTTCTCATCTATCTCAAGTTCTTCACAGGGCTTTCCCTGATTCTGACTTATGGCAACCCCCATTGGGTTTCCAAGGTGGTAAATCTTTTCAGCAGTGTATTACCCTATCTTCCTTCTGTAGAGAGGCTGGTACGTTTGAACTGTCAGCCTTCTGGTTAGCAGTCAAATGCTTTAGGCACTGCACCACAAATTGCAACTAGCCATCCTTCCCTACTTCTCCCTTAGTTCTCCCTACTCTTGTTTTCTTTTCCTCTATAACACTTACCACCTTCTAATGTTTTAGACTTTTGTTGAATGTTATGCTTTTTTTTTTTTTTTTAATGTATATCCTCTTTGCCCATGGGAATAGTTCCTCATGAGTGGGGAGTTTGGTCTAACTTGGTCTCTTTGTTACATAGCCCAGTACCAAGCACAAAGTCCTTGCTCAGTAAGTGTTGTTTGAATAATTGAATGAGTGAATGTTGAATTAGTGATTGTCAATCTCTGACATTTTTTTTTTCCTTTTCAGAAATTTGCAAGGGAGATTTTGATGATATGTATGTTTTTATTATATTCACTGATTTCAGAAATATCTATCCCATTTAAGATCAATTTCCATCATAAAAAGTTTCTGAAGACAATTTGGAAAAATATATTAAAGGACTTAAAAGTGAATTTTTGATCTGGCTTTTCCAAACCTGAAAATTTATCATAGGAAAATTATCATGTATGTCCACAAATATTTAATGTAAAAATAGGTATCTCAGTATTATATCTAATAGAAAAAATTGGAATTTGTCTAACAGTCTAATGATTGTTGTATTGATAAAAACAACATGGTGTGCACAAACAATGGAATACGATTCAGCTGTGAAATTCCAGAGGGGTAGAATTCTTTTTAAGGAGCTCTGGTGGCACAGCAGTTAAAGTGCTTGGCTGCTGACCAAAAGTTTAGCAGCTGCTTGGCAGGATAAAATCGTGGCAGTTTGCATGCATAAAGATTTACTGCCTTGGGAACTCTATGGAAACGTTCTGCTCTGTCCTGTAGGGTTGCTATGAGTCAGAATCAACTCAATGGCAATGGGTGGGTTGTGTGAGAATTCTTTTCAAAATGGAAAAAATATTCACGATATATAAATTTTAATGATTTCTATAATAGTAAATATAGTACAATCTCATATGGATATACACACACATATATTATACATATTGATATATATGTATGTGTGTGTGTGTATTTCCTAGAAGGTCTTTTGCAGCAGAAGTGCCCATTGCAACACATCCTTTGATTTCTTGACTGCTGTTTCCATGAGCATTGATTGTGAATCCAAGTA
>NW_006925482.1:6190-7385 GCF_000298275.1 Orycteropus afer afer | reverse complement strand
TTTGTCTGGAAGCCACAGGAATGAGTTCAGTTCCAGACCTGAAGGGCAGCTACAGGCCATAGTCTCAGGGGTCTCACCAGGCTCTATCAGACCAGCAAACCTGGTCATATTTTATTTTATTTTCATAAATGATTTTGAGCTTTGTTCCTCATTGTTCTCCCACACAATCCAGGATCTCCTTCACTGATCCCTCTCTGGTTGACAGTGGTAGGTGGGTAGTTCTTCTGGTCTCACGGTCATATAGGCTGAGGATCACATGGTCTGCTTGTCCCTTGGACTGACTGCTTCCATGTGTCTTTGGTTTTCTTCATTCTACTTTGCTCTGGATGAGGAGAGACCCACTGTTGCATCTAGATAGGCACTTGCAAGCTTTTAAGATCCTAGTCACTACTCACCAAAGTAGGATGTAGACAAATGTTTTTGTGTAGCATGTTATGCCAGTTGAGCTTGATGTCCCCTGTGACCATGGTCCCAAGCCCACAGATCCAACTACTTGCTCCCTCCAGGTAGCTGGCTGTGGCCAAGAAATCATCACAACCTTGTCCCTTGTCAGCTCTGCAGTACACCAAGACATCCTTACAGCACATACAAGCATGCTTGTAGAAGCATTGTCTGCCAACCCTGTACATGGTCATGGGCACCATACACCCTGCCTAGACATACCGGAATATTCAGCCTATTCAATAATCTATTGGCCATAAATCAATGCTTGCCATCACTGACAACATAGTACTGTATGTGAAAAGGGTTCATGTTTGTTGTCTGTATCTTCCACGTACCTCTCTATGTCTTCCTCTTGCTCAATGCCACTGTGTTGATCACTCACATTTGGTACATTGCCCTTCCCTTCACCCAAATAAATACTTGTCTCTACCTATCTTGCAGTGTTCCTTCCCCTTCCCTCCTACCTCTGGTTACCCTACAAAGAAAGTTTTATTCCACATACAAACATTTCCATGAAATTTTACAATAATGAGCTAATACAGCATTTGTCTTCTTGTGATTCACTTATTTCACTCAGCATAATGTCCTTCAAGTTCATTCATGTTATGTGGTGTTTTACAGATTCTACATTATTTTTCAGGGTTGCATAGTATTCCATTGAAATACAATGCTGTCAGTGATAGGATAATATCCATATGCCTACAAGGAAGACCCATTAATATGACTGTTATTCAAATTTATGCCCCAACCA
>NW_006925482.1:2763-3425 GCF_000298275.1 Orycteropus afer afer | reverse complement strand
GTGAACATTTCTTCTTGTCTTTATTGGCTGCCTGAATATCCTCTTTGGTGAAGTCTCTATTCATGTCTTCTTCCCATTTTTTAATTGGATTGTTTGTCTTTTTGTCATTGAGGTGTTGGGAGTTTTCTATACATTTTAGAAATAAGTCACTTGTCAGATATGTAGTTACCAAATATTTTTTTCCAATCTGTAGGTTCTCTTTTGACTCTTTTGGAAAAGTCTTTGGAAGCATATAAAAATTTAATTTTTAGAAGTTCTCATTCATTGAGTTTATCTTCTGCTGTTTATGCATTTTTGGTTATGCTTGACAGACTATTTATGCCATAAATTAGGTCCCTTACATTTGCCCTTATTTTTTCCTTGAGGAACTTTATAGTTTTAGGTTTCACATTTAAGTCTCTGATCCATCTGGAGTTAGTTCTTATGTGTGGTGTGAGGTACAGATCTTATTTCATTTTTCTGCAAATGGATATCTAGTTTTGCCAGCACCATTTGTGACAGAGACAATCTCTTCCCCATATAATGGATTTCGGCTCTTTGTCAAAATTCAGCTGACCATAGGTTAATGGATCTATTTCTGGATTTTCAATTTTATTCCACTGCTCTATGTGTCTGTTGTACCAATATCAGGCTGCTTTGTACTGTGGCTGTATAGTAGGATT
>NW_006925482.1:0-1863 GCF_000298275.1 Orycteropus afer afer | reverse complement strand
ATCTTTGGTTTTCTTCATTTTTCTTTGTTCTGGATGAGGAGAGATCCATCATTGCCTGTAGATGGTTGCTTGCAAGCTTTTAAGATCCCAGTCGCTACTCACCAAAGTAGGATGTAGAACAATGATTTTGTGTAATATGTTATGCCAATTGAGCTTGGTGTCCCCTGTAACCATGGACCCAGCCCACGAGTTCAACTGCTCACTCCCTCTGGGTAGCTGGCTGTGGCCAAGAAGTGACTACAACCTTGTTCCTTGTAGCTGTACTATATACTTGGAAATTCTTATAGAACATACAAATACACTTGCAGAAACATTGTCTGCCAACCCTGTACCTGGTCATGGGCACACTCCCCCCTGCATAGACATACGTAATCATTCAGCCTATCCACCCATCTATCTATCCACCCATATATCAATGTTTGCCATCACTGACAATGAATGCAGTACTGTAGGTGCAAAAGAGTTCATCTTTGTTGTCTGTACCTCCTGTGTACCTCTCTCTGTCTTCCTCTTCTTCAATGCCACTGTGTTGATCACTCACATTTGGTACATTGCCCTTCCCTTCACCCAAATCAATACTTGTCTCTACCTATCTAGAAGTGTTCCCTTCCCTCCCTCCCACTCCTGGTTATCAGCAAAGAAAATTTCCTTCCATATATAAACCTTTCCTTGACTTTTTACAATAACAGACTAATACAATATATGTCTTTCTGTGACTGACTTATTTCACTCAGCATAATGTCCTCCAGGTTCATCCATGTTATGTGGTATTTTAAGATTCTACATTATTCTTCAGGGTTTCATCGTATTCCATTATGTTTATGTACCAAAGTTTGGTTATCCATTCTTCTGTTGATGGGCACATAGGTTCTTTCCATCTTTTTGCTATTGTAAATACTGCTGTGATGAATATGAGTGTGCATGCATCTGTTCTTGTCCTGGCTCTCACTTCTTTAGGATATATACCTAGTAGTGGGATGGCCGGACCAAATGGTATTTCTAACTCCAACTTTTGAAGGAATCCCCATACTGCTTCCCACAGTGGTTGTATCATTTAACAGTCCCACCAGCAGTGTATGAGAGTCCCAATCTCTCCACATACTTGCCAGCATTTGTTATTTTCTGTCTTGTTGATCTTTGCTATTAGTGCTGGGGCAAGATGGTATCTCGTTGTTGTTTTGATTTGCATCTCTCTAAAGGCTAATGATTGTGGACATTTCTTTATGTCTTTATTGGCTGACTGAATATTCTCTTTAGTGAAGTGTCGATTCATATATTCTGCCCATTTTTTAATTGGATTATTTCTCTTTTTTTTTTGTTGAAGTGTTGGAGGTTTTGATAAATTTTAGAGATAAGTTCCTTGTCAGATGTGTCATTACCAAATACTTTTTCCCAATCTGTAGGTTCTCTTTTGACTCTTTTGGAGAAGTCTTTGGAAGCACATAAAAATTTAATTTTTAGAAAGTGCTATTCATCTAGTTTCTCTTCTGCTGTTTGTGCATTTTGGGTTATGCTTGATAGTCTTTTTATGCCACATATTTTAAAAAAGGAAAAAGAAAAAACAAACTCACTACCATCTAGCTGTCTTGACTCATAGCAACCTCTCCTTGGGTTTCTGAGTCAGTATCACTACAGAAGTGGATTGCCCAATCTTCCTTCTGAGGAGTGGCTGGTGGGTTTGAACTGCCAGCCTTCTAGTTAGCAGTCAAATGCTTTAGGCACTACGCCACCAGAGCTCTCATGCCATATATTAGGACCCTTAAATTTGCCCCTATTTTTTCCTTGAGGAACTTTATAGTTTTAGGTCTAAAATTTGAGTCTTTGGTCCATATTAAGTTAGTTTTTGTGTATGGTGTGAGGTAC
>NW_006925481.1:9847-10390 GCF_000298275.1 Orycteropus afer afer | reverse complement strand
CATTCCAAAGAAAGGTGATCCCACAGAATCTGGAAATTATCAAACAATATCATTAATATCGCACACAAGTAAGATCTTACTGAAGATAATTCAAAGATGTTTGCAGCAGTATATTGACGGAGAAGTTCCAGAGGTGCAAGCTGGATTCAGAAGAGGACATGGAACAAGGGACATTCTAGCTGTTGTCAGATGGATCTTGGCTCAAGGCAAAGAATACCAGAAAGATATTTACTTGTGTCTTATTGACTATGCAACGGCATTTGATTGTGTGGATCATGACAAATTGTGGATAACACTGAGAAGAATGGAAATTCCCAAACACTTGATTGTACTCATGAGGAACCTGTAACTTGACCAGGAGGCTGTCGTTCGAACAGAACAAGGGGACACTACATGGTTTAAAATCAGGAAAGGAGTGTGTCAGAGTTGTATCCTTTTCCCATACTTTTTCAATCTATATGCTGAGCAAATAATCCGAGAAGCTGGATTATATGAAGAAAAACGTGGCATCAGGATTGGAGGAAGAATCATTAACAACCTGAG
>NW_006925481.1:5537-9107 GCF_000298275.1 Orycteropus afer afer | reverse complement strand
AAAAATGAAATGGAATACATAAAGATTGATATCCTAGGCATTAGTGAGCTGAAATGGACTGGTTTTGGCCATTTTGAATCAGACAACTGTATGATCTACTATGCAGAGAATGACAAATTGAAGAGGAATAGTGTGGCATTCATTGTCACAAAGAATGTTTCAAGATCTATCCTCAAGTACAATGTTGTCAGTGATGGTAAAATATCCATACACCTACAAGGAAAACCAGTTAATACTACTATTATTCAAATTTACACCACCAAATCCAAAGATGAGGAAATTGAAGATTTTTACCAACTTCTACAGTCTGAAATTGACCAAACATGCAATCAAGATGTGTTGATTATCATTGGTGATTGTAACACTAAAGTTGGAAACAAAAAAGACTCACCAGTAGTTGGAAAATATGGCCTTGATGATAGAAATAAAGCTGGAGATCACATGATAGAATTTTGCAAGGCCAATGACTTATTAATTGCAAATACCTTTTTTCAACAACACAAATGATGGCTATACACATGGACTTCACAAAATGCAGTACACAGGAATTTGATTGACTAACATCTGTTTAAAGAAGCAATGGAGAAGCTCAATATCTTCAGCCAAAACAAGGCCAGGAGCTGACTACGGAACAGATCATCAGTTGCTCATATGCAAGTAGAAGTTGAAGACAATGAAAACAAGTCCACAAGAGCCAAAATATGACCTTGATTACATCCCTCCTGAATTTAGAAACCATCTAAAGAATAGATTTGATGCACTGAACACCAGTGACCGAAAACCAGAGGAATTGTGGGATGACTTCAAGAACATCATCCACAAAGAAAGCAATAGGTCATTAAAAAGACAAGAAAGGAAGAAAAGGCCAAAATGGATGTCAGAAGAGACTCTGAAACTTGCCCTTGAGTGGAGAGTAGCTAAAGCAAGTGGAAGAAATCACAAGATAAAAGACCTGAACAGAAGATTTCAAAGAGCAGCTTGAGAAGAAAAACTCAATCATTATAATGAAATGTGCAAAGATGTAGAGTTAGAAAATCAAAAAGGAAGGACACACTTGGCATTGCTCAAGCTGAAAGAACTGAAGAAAAATTCAAGCCTTGAGTTGCAATAGTGAAAGAGTCTAAGGGTAAAATATTGAATGCAGGAAATACTAAAAGAAGAAGGAAGGAATAAACAGAGTCACTGTACCAAAAAGAATTGGTCAATGTTCATCCATTTCAGGAGGAGGCCATATGATCAAGAACCAAAGGTACTCAAGGAAGAAGTCAAAGCTGCACTGAAAGAACTGGCAAAGAACAAGGCTCCAGGAACTGAGAGAATACCCACTGAGATGTTTCAACAAACAGAAGTCACACTGGAGGCACTCACTTGTCTGTGCCAAGAGATTTGGAAGACAGTTACCTGGCCAACTGAGCAGAAGAGATCCATCTTTGTACCCATTCCAAAGAAAGGTGATCTCACAGAATGTGAAAACTGTCAAACAGTATCATTAATATCACATGCAAATAAAATCTTGCTGAAGATAATTCAAAAATGGCTGCAGCAGTATATTGACAGAGAACTGACTGAAATGCAAGCTGGATTCAGAAGAGGATGTGGAATGAGGGATATCATAGCTGATGTCAGATGGATCTTGGCTGAAAGCAAAGAATGCCAGAAAGGTGTTTACTTGTGTTTTATTGACTATGCAAAAGCATTTGATTGTGCAAATTATGGATAATGTTGAGAAGAACAAGAATTCCAGAACACTTAATTGTGCTCATCAGGAACCTATACATAGACCAGGAGGCTGTTGTTCAAACAGAACAGGGGGCTATCACATGGTTTAAAATCAGGAAGGAAGTGTATCACGGTTGTATTCTTTCACTATATTTGTTCAATCTGCATGCTGAACAAATGATCTGAAAAGCTGGACTATATGAAGAAGAATGTGGCATCAGGATTGGAGGAAGACTCATTAACAACCTGTGATACACAGACAAAACAACTTTAGCATACTGAAAGTGAAGATGACTTGAAGCACTTACTGATGAAGATTAAAGCCTACAATCTGAAGGACAGATTACATCTCAACATTTAAAAAAAAAAAAAAAAAAATCCTCACAACTGGACCAATAAGAAGCATCACAATAAATGGAGAAAATATTGAGGTTGTTAAAGATTTCCTATTACTTGTTTCCACAATCAACACCAATGGAAGCAGCAGTCAAGACATCAGAGGATGTTTTGCACTGGGCAAATCTGCTGAAAAAGATCTCTTTCAAGTGCTAAAGAGCAAAGATGTCTCCTTAAAGACTAAGGTGCACTGAACCCAACCCACGGTATTTTCAATCACCTCATATGTATTTGAGAGCTGGAAAATGAATAAGGAAGACTGAAGAAGAGTTGATGCTTTTGAACTGCAGTGTTGGCAAAGAATACTGAAAGTACCATGGACTGCCAAAAGAACCGACAAATCTGTCCTGGAAGAAGTGCAGCCAGTATACTCCTTGCAAGAAAGAATGGCCAAACTTCATCTCACCTACTTTGGTCTTGTTGTCAGAAGGGACCATTCCCTGGAGAAGGATATCATGCTTGGTAAAGTGGAGGGTAAACAAAAAAGAGGAAGGCCCTCAATGAGATAGATTGACACAATGGCTGCAACAATGGGCTCAGGTAAGGCAAGGACTGTGAGGCTGGAACAGGGCCATGTTTTGTTCTGTTGTACATAGATAGGGTCGCCACAAGTGGAAGCCAACTTAACAGCACCTAACAACAACAGCAACAACATATCTGACATGTGACTTACCTCTAAAATTTATAGAAAACTTCAATACCTCAGCACCAAAAAGACAAACAATCCAATTCAAAAATGGGCAATGGACATGAACAGACACTTCACTGAAGAAGATATACAGGTGGCCAACAACCACACAAGGAAATTAGCTCACAATCATTAGCTATTAGACAGATGCAAACCAAACCAACCACAAGATACCATCTCACCCCAGCATTAATAGCAAAGTTCAACAAGAAGAAAATAGCAACTGCTGGCAAGGATGCGGAGAGATTGGGACTCTCATACAGTACTGATGAAACTGCAAAATGACACAACCACTGTGGAAACTAGTATAGCAATTCCTTAAAGAGTTGGAAATAGAAATATCATTTGATCCAGCAATCCCATTACTAAGTATATGTAAGTGAGAGGCAGGATATGAACTGATATATGTGCACCTATGTTCATCGCAGCACTATTCACAATAGCAAAGAGGTGGAAAGAATCTAAGTGTCCATCAACCGAGGAATGGATAAACAAACTGTAGAATACTATGCAATTCTAAAGAATAATGTAGCATCTGCAAAACAACACATAACATGAACATGGAAAACATTATGCTAAGTAGAATAAGTCAATCACAGAAGGACAGATATTGATTTAGTCCACTGTTGTAAAAAGTCAAGGAAAAGTTTATACAAATAAAGAAGGAAACTTTATTTGTTGGCTACCGGGATGGGAGGAGAAGGGAGGGAAGGGAAAATTCCTAGATAGGTTGAAACAAAACCAAAACACTATATATATATATAGTT
>NW_006925481.1:0-4017 GCF_000298275.1 Orycteropus afer afer | reverse complement strand
GGTAGGGTGGAGGGTCGACGAAAGAGGGGGAGGCCTTCAACGAGATGGATTGATACGGTGGCTGCAATGATGAGCTCAAGCATAGCAGGGATTGTGGGGCTGGCGCGGGATAGGGCAGTGTTTCGTTCTGCTGTGCATGGGGTCACTATGAGTTGGAAACGACTCGACGGCACTTAACAACAACAACAACAACAATATATTTGGTGTATTTATGTGCATGTGTGTGTGTGTGTATACACATGCACATATATGTGTGTATATATACCAAAGATTATTAGTGATTACCAGAGGTAGTAGGAAGAGGCAAAGGGGAAGCTTTTGTTTTCAGGGCATTGAGTTTATGCTGATTGTGGTGGAATATTTTGGAAAAGTATAGCAATAATGGTGGCCCAACATGAAAAATGTCATCAATGTCCCCGAGCTGTAAATGTGGAAGTTGTTATGTTGGTGAATGTCTTGTGTGTATGTTTTCACCACATTAAAAGTTGGAGGGGGAGGGGGATGAGATATCATCTCACCCCAGAAATAATAGAAAAGTTCAACAAGACAGAAAATAACAAATGCTGATGAGGGTGCAAAGCAATTGGAACTCTCATACATTGCTAGTGGAACTGTAAAATGGTACAGCCACTGTGGGAAACAGTATGGCATTTTCTTAAAAAACTGAAAATAGAAATACCATTTGATCCAGCAATTCCATTACTAGGAATATACTCTAAAGAAGTGAGAGACAGGACATGAATAGACATATGAACACCCATGTTCATCACAGCAGTACTCACAATAGCAAAGGGATGGAAATAACCTAAATGCCCATCAACAGATGAATGGATAACCAAACTATGGTACAATCACACAACGGAATACTATGCAACATTAAAGAATGATGAAGAATACACAAATCATCTCACAATGTGGATGAATTTGGGGGACATTTTGCTGAGTGAAGTAAGTCAATCACAAAAGGACAAATACTGTGTTAGTTCACTATTGTAAAAAGTCAAGGAAAGGTTTACATATGGAAAGAAACTTTCTTTGTTGGTTACTAGGGAGAGGAAGGAAGGGGAGGGAAAATCCTAGATAGCTATACACACACACACATACATACATACATATATACATATATATATACACATACATATATATCAAAGATTATTAGTGGTTACTAGGAGTAGGAGGGAGGAGAAGCTTTTGTTTGTGGGGTATTGAGTTTATGCTAATGGCTGTGGAATATTTAGGAAAAAGATAGCAATAATGGTAGCAAGACATGAAAAATGTTACCAATGTCCCTGAGCTATAATGTGGAAGCTATTATGTTGGTGAATGTCTTGTTGTGTATGTTTTCACCACAATCACAATAAATTAATTAATAAATAAAAATATTAAGCTACTTACCAAAAGGTTGACAGTTCAAACTCACCAGCCACTCCACAGGAGAAAGATGAGGCCATCTGCTTCTGTAAAGATTTACAACATTGGAAACCCTATGAGGCAGTGCCACTGTGTCCTATAGGGTCACTATGAAATGGAATTGACTTGACAATAGTGGGTTTGGTTTTGGGGTTGGTTTATGGCAAGTGTTTGAATATAGGAATATAAGAAAAGGAGGCAGACAGACGTTAGTGTTTTACACACTACTCTCTGGGTAGCATTAAGTAGCCTGAATTCCTGGGGTTAGGAAATGAGAATAGACATGATGCCACTTCCCAGTTCCTAAGTATTTCATAATCAGTTTTCTGAAATTGTCTCCCACAAGCCTGGCTTGGGTCCAAGAAAAGGAAATAGATGGACTTTCCACTTGTTCATTGGCCTATAATCCAAGTAAGGAAACAAAAAAGAATGCCTGAGTCTGTTCTTTCCCCAGAGCACAGATGGGCAATGTCTGACTGTTCACACGTGACTTCTGACCCTTTCCCAGCTGCCCAGTGTCCCCCAGGACTTGTCAGCCACTGAGAACTCTCAGAAAGCAGAACTCTGGTTGTCATGCTTCAAAATGAGCAAGGAAGTCTTTAGCATGGCTGTCTGACGTCCAGGCCTCCAACTGGGTCCCTATATCTCACCATCATTGAGAAGAACTAGAAGGGTTTTGGAAACACAGACTTTAAGCTACCACTGTTATACTGTTCTCTGTTTGTGGCTATTATTTGCTGTAGAATAAGCTCCAACTCATGGTGACCCCACGTAAAACAGGACAAACTGTTACCCAGTCCTCTACCATCTTCACCATCATTGGAGTGGTCAAGTCCCTGGTTGTGGCTACTGTGTATTTTGAGTGCCTTCCAACCTAGGGGCTCTTCTTCCAGCACCATATAAATGCTCTTCTGTGATCCATAAGGTTTTCATTGGCTAATTTTCAGAAGCCGATCATCAGGCCTGCCGTTCTAGTCTGTCTTAATCTGGAAGCTCTACTGAAACCTGTCCACCATGGGTGACCCTGCTGGTATTTGAAATACTGGTGGCCTACCTTCCAGCAGCACAGCAACACACAGCCTCCACAGTACAACAGACAGACAGGTGATGGGTTATCTGTTTAGTACAATGGTTTTCAAGAAGCCCTTGAGAAAAGCTAGAAAAAAAGCATTGAAGGAAAAGTCTGGCTGCCCAACTGGTTGGCTTTCTGAGTTTAGTTAATGGCATGGCTTATACAGCTAGCTGCACAATGAGTAATCTTTGCCAAAGGCCTTCAGGATGTTTTCAGCAGCTTAGTAAGATTTAGTCCCACTTGTTGACATCATCTCTTAAGGGTTGTTCAGGCGCTTAGGTATTTTTCCAAAGCCTGGTGGTATTACTCTCCAGTTCTCCAGCCCAGCATTTCACACTTTCTCAGCGGTGACACAGAAGACCAATGACACTGTGCCCACAAAGTCAGATTTGATGAAACCCACCCACCCCAAAGAATATTTGGCAGAGAAATCAAATACTAAATTGTTTTCTAATCATAACTCATCATAGTACATCTGAGTGAAACGCCACATTTTGCTCTCCTCCTCAAGAAGACATTTCAGAATATCTGTGAACAATGGACATACTTATTCTGGTTACCTAGTGCTGCTCTGACAAGAATATATACCACAAATGGGATGGCCTTAACAAACAAGAGTTTATTCTTACAATTTGGAGGCTTTCAGTCCAAGTTCAAGTGCCAGGCTCTAGGGGCTGGGTGAAAGCCCCTCAACCTTGGGGTCCAGCTCTGCCTCCTGCTCTGGGCCCACTGGAGCTAGAGGCATTTCTTCACTCAGACAGCTGCTAGCTGCTGAGGCTGTGAAGCCCCAAAGTTAACAAGTAAAATGTCACAGTCCCGATGTTAACCAAACCACACGGCAAGCATTAACTTAAGTCCATTGTAAGTCCCAAGGCCAGCAGAGCATTGCAGGCTGCTAAGCAATGACACAGGAGCTCTGATAGCATAGTGGCTAAGACACTTCACTGCTAACCAGAAGGCTAGTGGTTCAAACCCACCAGCCACTCCTTGGAAGGAAGATGGGGCAATCTACTTCCGTAGTGATACTGCCTCAGAAACCCAAGGAGGGGTCGCTATGAGTCGGGTCCAACTCGACGGCACATAACAACAACCACAACAAGCAATGACACAGCTACATGCAAAGTCCAAGCGTGCCAAAGGCTAGAGACCATTCTCAAAGTTTCTCCTTAAATACCAGAAGCAGACCACATCCCAAAGGCAGCTACTCAGTGCTTTTGGTAGATCTATCTCACCATGGAGCTGATTGCCAGTCTCATCATAGAGAATACTACCACTAGCTGCTCAGTCACTCAACCAGGCCCAGCCAAGCTGACACACAAACCTAACCATCACAATACTATAGGGGAAACTTTTAAGATATTGAAATTTACCCAAAATTCAAATTATTAAGAAACAGACGTTGCAGTACTAGAAATAAAAAATTACTTGTGGGTTTTCCAGTTGTGGGGTTCCGGCAAGATGGCGGACTAGGCAGAAGGATTGCACAGACCCTCTTCAACAAAGAAAAGGGAAACCAATTAACACAGACACAGAAG
>NW_006925480.1:9475-10549 GCF_000298275.1 Orycteropus afer afer | reverse complement strand
GGCCACAAACAGCAGCACACTCTTTAAAATAAGAACAAAACAAAACAACCCGAACCCAGTGCTTTGAGTCAGGTCCAACTCGTAGCAACCCCTCCTTGTGTTTCTGAGATGGTATCACTACGGAAGTAGATTGCCCCATCTTCCTTCTGAAGAGGAAGTAAATAACCTATCTCTTGACTCTTTTAGCCACTCTGAGGATAATAATCTCCTCAAACCGAAAAACCAAACTCACTGCCATTGAGTTGTTTCCGACTCATAGCAACCCCCATTGGGTTTCCAAGGCTGTAAATCTTTATGGAAATAGATTGCCTTGTCTTCCTTCTGCAGAACAGCTGGTGGGTTTGAACCACTGATCTTCTGGTTAGCAGTTATGTCCCTTATCCCCTACACCACCAGAGCTCCTTACTTATCTACTAGGCAGGAGAAAAAATAAGTCTTGGAGTAGGAATCATAAGTTTCTAGAGTGTAAACCTTTCATCTGCAAGGATTTTTCAGGATGCTTTTAAGTTGGTTGCTTAAGTTTATATTATCAAAACAGAACTCTGAGATTCAGAAAGGAAATCAAGGTTCTATATTTCCCTCCTTGTCCCCTTACAGGAAGTTCTCTTATTGTCTCATATGAAGTTCGTTTACACAGGGATACAAAGTACTATAAGAAGGTGCAATCACAGCACAAAGTGACAAATAAAAGTTCAGAAAATGTCTGCTTTTCATGGTAAAGTTCAGTTGAGCCAAGTCTTCAGGCAACCAAGACAAAATGTTTCTATTTTTTTGGCATTAAGAAGTAGAAAAATGATCTTTTCTCCAAACGTTTTAGTGTATTTTTAAAAATAAGTCCATTTTTTGAGTAGATGTGGTAGTTAAAGAAGAACTAAACAAAGAAGAAAGAAGAAAACCAAAGATGCATGGAAACAATTAGTTGAGGAACTAGTAGACCATGTGATCCTCAGCCTTATGACCAAGAGACCAGAACTAGATGGTGCCCAGCTACCACTACTAATCACTTGGAATGGGATCAGTGCAGGAGATCCTGGATAGAGTGGGAGAACAATGTGGAACAAAAGTCAAAATCAC
>NW_006925480.1:5339-6481 GCF_000298275.1 Orycteropus afer afer | reverse complement strand
GAATAATAAACTCAATTGCAATTGGTATAGGTTAAAGCTATTGTGGGCCTTCATATATAGAACAACACTTTGGAGGTTCCATGAAAAAACTAAATGCTTCTGGTTGTTTTCTGAGCAATGGAAATAGTTTTACATTATTCTTTCTACATGCATATGTATACATTTTGGGCCCAGTGAGCCGAATAGAGGTTAAGCATTTATTCAATACACAGAATAGAACTTTCAGAACATTCCACACATAAAAGCCTGTATTAGAACTAGACTCTAGCCTAATTTTTTCAATTCATGCTCATCTCTGAAAAACATCCAAAACATACTTCACTGGAGATTCTAATATCTTTGGGTGGGGAGAGGGGAAGTTGGTGCTATTCTTTTTCTTACTCTGTTGAGGGAAAAAAATAACAAAAACAGAATCCAGATTCCCCATACTTCCACCAACCCCAAATCCAGTTTAATACATAAAAATTGAGGTTTGTAAAATTTCCAAATATAAAAATTATATTAGGATTTTTTCCCACACTATATGCAAGTTCTATTAGGTTGAGCGTCCACGTTCTAACCCTAAGACTTAAGCAGCCAAGAGTCCTTTAAATTCTGCATTGGGTTTGACTCACTATCATCTTATAGATGCCCTTTCATGCACAAAAATCAGCCCCTTGGGGACAGAACATGCAGAAGGATCCAAGTGCGTGGTAGTCATTAGGTTGAGTGACAGGGCTGCATTCTAGATCCAACACTATTTTAGGTCAAATAACCTGAGTATGTTACATGGTGTCTCTGCCCACCCCCATCCTTTACTTACAGAATGTAAAAATTATATCAGCTCATCAACAAGGTTCATTTCAGCTGCAAGTGTCTGTCTATAAATTGGCTTACAATCAAAAGAGGTTAAGTTTGGTCTTAGGCGAAATTGTGAAGAAGAAAATAATTATCACTGTGGCTTGACTTCTTCATTCTTTTAATATAATATCATCCAAAGGCACAAAGCTCACAATGTGGGTGGAAAAGTACTATAGAGAGTAGTGAGCTTCCCATACTGTTAAACACACACAGTATGCAAGGTCATAACATTATCTGTGTAAAGAAGCTTGTCTAAAAGCTATTGTGCCTTGGAAGAATTTCCATAGGCATGTGTGTGTGTC